>NC_040033.1:204729-246883 GCF_000972845.2 Larimichthys crocea
AACAGAGAGGGCGGGGGCACGGGGAGAAAAGGACATATGGGAAGACGCCTGATGGCGCCAGGGAACGAGCGGGGGATCGGGGAAAAACTGGACGGGCGAAGGGAGCCAAGCGTCACAAGGTGGCCAGTAGGCCAGCACCAGACCAAAACAAAGGGGGCCAAGCAAGTGTCGAGTACTCGAGATCGGTCTCAAACCCGCTTTAAAAGATTCAGCTTGCAGACAAAGATGACCGGGATTTAGTCTTGAATTGGCCTGAAGCATTTTCTTTACTTTCATTCAAAGAGAAGCACATCAGAATGGTTTGTGGGTGTTGCACATCTGAGCAATGAAAACACGATCAGCTCGACGAGGCAGGAAAACGGTACGGTGAATCTCTCCCTGTGGTTGTGAGTCGTGTCCGCTAATATCGACCTGGTCCTCGAAGGCCAGCCAGCTGGCACATGAACAGAAGTAAAACGACGCTCAGGGACCCAAACAGGGAGTCCACTCCACCCACATTTACAGAGCAAACAGTAAGCGACGAGTGGCTCAGGTAGAGCGGGTCGCCTGCATGCTCCTGAAGGCGGCGCCATCGGTGTGTCGATGTGTTGGGTTTTGTGTTAAAAGAATGCTGACTCACTGCACAAGGTCAGTCACACAGACTCACCATGCCAAACCAAGCTCTCAACCTTCCTACCTGTCTCCTCTAACCACAGGCTGCACTCCCCTTTGACAGCTGGACCTCCTTCTTCATCAACACCCCCCTAACCAAACCAAACCAGGTCACAAGAACTGAGCTCAACCAAACCAGGTGGACTCACAACACACCGGCCACCTGTCTCCTGGAACACAGGATCCTCCTCCTGCGCAGCGTGGACCTCCGCTAACGGAACGGAGGAGAGTAGGGAGGGGGGGCCATAGTGGCGGGAGCGCGGCATGGACCCTCCGAGGGATCACAGCCTGAACCCGACAAACAGGACCAAACCAGGCCCAGACCAGAGACCAGTGAAGACAAACAGTGAGCTGACGCTAAACCGCCATCAAAGTAAATAAAGTATATTTGTTTTGGAACTGAATGGGTCACGTTGAAGTTACTAAGAAAAGGGAACAAGCGAATAAATCGACGAGGTGACGAACAACCAAAATACAAATATTCCAAGTGATGTCATCCGGCCGAAAGTAAGAAAAGCGTGAGCTGAGAGAGCGACACAGGACAAAGAAAGAACAATCCTCCTTCTTCCTCTTCTCGCAGAACAGAACAGCGTGGTGTCCGCCACCGAAACATGAGCCACACTATTATTAGAGCCGACAAACCCAGGGAAGAGTGTGTGTGTGGTGGTGTGAGATGCCACGAGAACAGAACAGCCCCAGATTAACCTTGAGGCCTGTTTGTTCTTATGTGTCACCTCACCTACTAAGGGACAGTACGTGAAGTGCTCGATATCCCCTCACAGCTCAAGCTGTTGTTGCCACCTTTGGACCGAGTGAAGGTGTTTTCCCTGTTTTATGACCACGTGACCAAAAAAGCTCATATGATGATGACAGATACGCACAAACTTTCCTCCATAAAATATGATCCAGTTTCACCAGAATCAGTGAAATAGTTGCTGCTGTGTGACTTAGTGGCCGTAAGCGTTACGTACTTCTCCCGACCGGAGCCCAAAGTTACATAGTGTGAGAACAGACATGAAGATTCACAGGTCAGTGTGGGTCAACGGGAGGTGAATCTGGATATTCGGCAGTAGAAAAGTTACAGGTGACTGTAACACACCAAAGGATTCATTCAACCAGGTTATAATAACGGTCATATTTATAGAAGACTGAAATGAGTAAGTCTCCTGGTTTCAGTGCATCTTTCAAGATCCTCATTTCGTATCCAGGCCGCCATTATTATCTGACTGTGGATAGATAAGAGAACAGTGGTCATCCTTTGTGGCACCTCTTCTTCTGTTCAAAACACTCTTTGCTTGAGTTGAGACTAAAACACTGAACGCCGCAGCATGTTCAGTTTGATACATTCAGGTAAAGAGTGAGAAAGGTTTATTACTTTTGTTTTGTTCACATATGTGTTGAAATCCACCTGCTGCGTGTCTGCGTTCCTGTCCCGACAGAAGTGACAGCTGAACGGGCTCATCAACCCGAGTCAGAGCGATGTAGACCGTGAATAAAAACACAATCTGCAAATCTTGTCACGGCTGTGTTTACGACACCTGTTCATTACAGATTAACTTTAATTCTTCTTTCCTTCCTGACGTGGAACTCACCAATGCAGAACGTGTTGGTTTTGGCACCAACTGTGATGAAACAGAAGTGGAAGGCCACAACCTGCAGTTCCTCTAACGTCCACTTGAGGCATGGCTCCAGCAGTGAGTCGAGTCTCCAAAGTCCCATGTCCAAATGTCCAACTTCACAGCAGAATAAACATGTTTAAAGCCTGGTACAAAAAACAGTTTTTGGTCCTGTAGCTAATTTCTCCTTTCATGACAACTTACTGAGGGTGAATTTATATACAACTCACCTGTTCACATTATATTAAGCTTAAAGTTATGCAGGATTAAGAGCGGGGACGCTTTGATGACAGGTGGGTGTGTCAGGTCCGTCGAAGATCCACGTCGTTACCAATTTTTAGATTACAACATGGTGGCGGGCAGAGCGACCACACCGAGCCTCTGAACGGTGGACTTGCCCCATACGTTGCAGACGCCTGGACTGTGGACGGTGAGCAACGTTCTTAAACTGTTGGACTGTCTGTAGTGCTGAACATCACTGAGCCTCTCGAGGACTCTCCTGACCAGAGCGGTCACCTCGTGATTTTAGGGAGAAGAAGAGGATACTTCATTGATGCCTCAGGGAAAATGCATGCACTCGTCAATCACCAGACCCACAAGAAACCCACCAGTCCACCACGACCCACCAAGACCCACCAAGATCCACAACGACCCCCAAGACCCACCACACCCACCAAGACCCACCAAGATCCACAACGACTCACCAAGATCCATCAAGAACCCACCACGACCGACGAGATCCCCAAGACCCACCACGACCCACAAAGATCCACAACGACTCACAAATCCACCAAGACCCACCACAACCGACGAAGATCCACCAAGACCACCACACCACAAAATCGACCGCTCACCAGTCCACCAAGACCCACCACGACCCACCAAGATCCACCAACGACCCACCAAGATCCCCACGACCCACCAAGATCCACCACGACCCACCGAGATCCACCCAACTCACCAAGAACCACCACAACGCACCAAGATCCACCAAGACCACCCACCGACCACCAGATCCACCACGACCCACCAAGATCCACCACCACGATCCCCAGACTCACCAAGATCCACAAGACTCACCAAGATCCACCAAGACCACCACGACTAACCAAGATCCACCACGACTCACCAAGACTCACCAAGATCCACCAAGATCCACCACAACTCACCAAGATCCACCACAACCCACCAAGATCACACCACGATCCACCACGACTCACCAAGATCCACCAGACTCACCAGACCCACCAGAGCCACAAAGAGCCACCACAAACTCACCAAATCCACCACAACACACAAGAATCCACAAGCTCACCAAGATCCACGACAACTCACCACGATCACCAAGATCCACCACGACCCAACACAACGTGGTCATTTTAACCCAAAACACACACGATATGTGGAGAGAAAGATCGAGTGATGGGCAGCACCCCTGCGAGCAGTTGTGACGGGGTTCAGTGCCTTGCTCGGGGCACCTCGGCAGTGCCCAGGAGGTGAACCAGCTACCAGTCCACCACCATACTGTTGTTCCATGCTGGACTTGAACCGACCACCCTCGGCTCCCAAGCCCAGTTAGTTTTATTTACCTTTGGCATCTATTCTTTGTGATAATTTGAATTACTGGATGTTTCCCACAGAAACAGCTGCTGCTCACTAACGTAGTGACGTAATGATGACGTCAGACTGTGTGGCTAACGTTAGCAGCTAGGTAGCTTAGCATCATTTCCAGGCTGCATTCAGTGATGGGCAGTGACACGGAGCATTAACCCTGAGACACTAACCCTAACCCTAACCCATCATGGTTCATTCTGGATGTTTCTGAAGACACCAAACGTCAACAAGCGGCTAAACTAGCTCCGTGTACTCGCGTCAAACCAAACTCCATTCAAGTTTCTCCCAGTTTAAGATGTTTTTGTTGAGAACGAGGACAAAGACCTGAGAATAACACCGATACAGAGGTTTAACACACACGGGGAAAGAAGCTGCTCAGTTCGGCATAAGTTAGAACACACACAGCATCTTTATCTGAGCGTAATCTCGCAGTTTTACCGCCGGGTCACGCCGCTTCTCGACGCCCGAGCAGACGCACTTCTGCGGACTCGGACCGTGCGGGGACCCGTGAACGCTGGATGTCGAGCCACACTTTGTGTTAAAGACGTGTTCGGGTTTCCACTCCGTGGAACATGACCACAGGAGGTACTGACCTTTCTGGAGGGTTCTGGAGTTCTTCCTCTGGGCCATCGCTGGGTTTGTTCTGTTGTGAGCCGTGAACGCACCTGAGCCGTGAACGCACCTCCCGCTCTCAGTGAGAATCACGTCCTCACTTGGATACGAGCAAAGCCAAAGTCCATAGTAACCGTGATTGACGTCACGTTCCGCCAATCAGAGCCACGGAACCGGCTGATGGGCGTGCTCTTCGCGATTCTGGACCAATCACGTGCCGCGCCTCTTCTTTGGAAAGGAGCAAAAACGTGGCAGAGTGGGAAGAGGAGTCTGGAACATCTGGGGCGGGGAGAGGAGACGTGACAGGAGGAGGAACAATGAACCCATGACCGACTGGACATCAATGAAGTCTCATGAAGCCGTCAGAGGAATCCAGATGAAAACATTAACTCATGTTCTGACTCTCACAAACTCACTGCAAAGATGGAGCCAGCACCAAAAATGTGTCACACAATCACCTTTTAATGATGATCACACTGTTAAAGCGAGCAGCGCCCCCTGCAGCATCTTCCACACAAAGGTCCTGCTCGTTGTTTGTATTTAAATGAATGTTTCTTCCACCTGTAGTTGAGACAGGAATCTCCATGGACTGTGATGTTTGCAGATGACACTGTGACATCTGTAGTGAGAGCAGGGAACAGGTGGAGGAGAAGCTAGAGAGGTGGAGGTTCGTCCTGGAAAGGAGAGGAATGAAGGTCACATGTGCATGTGTGGGAATGAGTGAGGTTACAGGAGAAGAGATAAAGAAGGTGGAGGATTGAAGTATTTAGGATCAACAGTCCAGAGCAATGGAGAGGGTGGAAAAGAGGTGAAGAAGCGTGCACAGGCAGGTTGGAACGGGTGGAGAAAAGTGTCAGGTGTGAAGAGTTTCAGCTAAAAGAAAGGAAAGGTGAGACCAGCGATGCTGTTTGGTCTAGAGACACTGAGGAAAAGACAGGAGGCAGAGCTGGAGGTAGCAGAGATGAAGATGCTGAGGTACATCGGAGGGAGCACACGTAGAGGTTTTGGAGATAAAGTCAGAGAGGCCAGACTGAGATGGTTCAGACAGTCTAGAGGAGAGACAGTGAATATATTGGTAGAAGGATGCTGAGTTTTGAACTGCCAGACAGGAGCCTAGAGGAGGTTTAGGATGCAGCGAAAGAGGACATGAAGGTAGCTGGTGTGAGAGAAGAGGATGCAGAAGACAGGGTTGAATGGAGGCAACTGATTCGCTGTGGACCCTGAAGGGAAAAGACGAAGGAGAAGTAGAAGAAATTCTCCACCTGTAACCAATCTATACCTGTGTGTAGAATCAAATCAAATCAGTTTTTTATTTGTACAGCCCAAAGTCCAAAAGTCCATTTTCCTCTGAGGCTTCCAATCTGTACAGGGAGTGACACCCTCTGTCCTTAGACCCTCGGTTCCAGTGAGGAAAAACTGCCCACAAAAAACCTTTAACAGGGAAAAAAGGTGGAAGAAACCTCAGGAAGAGCCACAGAGGAGGGATCCCCTCCCAGGACGGACAGACGTGCAAGATGTCACGTGTACAGACAAATCAAACACAACATATGTAACAATTACAATGACTGATAAAATGACAATGAATTACAATGACTTAGCCATCACTTTTACAATAACTACCTCTAAATGCACACATTCAGTGTTGTCTTGTCTTATCTCGTCTTGTCATCTTGTCTTGTCATACCTGGTTTTAGCAACACTAGGTAACAGTAGCCTTAAGCCACTGCACTTTACTTATTTATTTTAACTTAGCTTAGGTCTTGTTTTGTCTTGTGAACTTGCACTTTACTACTGTTGTTGTTGTCTATGTAAACGCATAGGAAAGTGAGAAACGTAATTTCGATTCCTTTGTATGTCAAGTACATGTGAAGAAATTGACAAATAAAAACTGATTGATTGATTGATTGATTGATTGGTTACAGGTGGAAGAATCTTCTTCTTGCGAATCAGTTGCCTCCATCTAACCCTGTCTTCTGCATCCTCTTCTCTCACACCAGCTACCTTCATGTCCTCTTTCAGTGCATCCATAAACCTCCTCTTTGGTCTTCCTCCTGTCTGGCAGTTCAAAACTCAGCATCCTTCTACCAATATATTCACTATCTCTCCTCTGGACATGTCCGAACCATCTCAGTCTGGCCTCTCTGACTTTATCTCCAAAACCTCTAACGTGTGCTGTCCCTCTGATGTACCTCAGCATCTTCATCTCTGCTACCTCCAGCTCTGCCTCCTGTCTTTTCCTCAGTGTCTCTAGACCAAACAGCATCGCTGGTCTCACCTTTCCTTTGATTTTAGCGGAAACTCTTCTATCACACATCACACCTGACACTTTTCTGCCTGCGCACGCTTCTTCACCTCTTTTCCACACTCTCCATTGCTCTGGACTGTTGAGCCTAAATACTTAAAATCCTCCACCTTCTTTATCTCTTCTCCCTGTAACCTCACTCATTCCCACACATGCACATGTGACCTTCATTCCTCTCCTTTCCAGGACGAACCTCCACCTCTCTAGCTTCTCCTCCACCTGTTCCCTGCTCTCACTACAGATGTCACAGTGTCATCTGCAAACATCACAGTCCATGGAGATTCCTGTCTAACTACAGGTGGGAAGAACAATGAATTTAAATACAACAACGAGCAGGACCTTTGTGTGAAGATGCTGCAGGGGGCGCTGCTCGCTTCAGCCATCAGCTCATAACAGTGATCAATCATTAAAAGGTGATTGTGACACATGTTTTGATGCTGGCTCCATCTTTGCAGTGAGTTTGTGAGAGTCATGTTTTCATCTGGATTCCTCTGACAGCTTCATGAGACTTCACTGATGTCCAGTCGGTCATGGGTTCATTGTTCCTCCTCCTGTCACGTCCCCGCCCCAGATGTTCCAGACTCCTCTTCCAACTCTGCCACGTTTTTGCTCCTTTCCAAAGAAGAGGCGCGGCACGTGATTGGTCCAGAATCGCGAAGAGCCCGCCCATCGGCCGGTTCCGTGGCTCTGATTGGCGGAACGTGACGTCAATCACGGTTACTATGGACTTTGGCTTTGCTCGTATCCAAGTGAGGACGTGATTCTCACTGAGGTGCGTTCACGGCTCAGGTGCGTTCACGGCTCACAACAGAACAAACCCAGCGATGGCCCAGAGGAAGAACTCCAGAACCCAGTCCAGAAAAGGTCAGTACCCTCCTGTGGTCATGTTCCACGGAGTGAAAACCCGAACACGTCTTTAACACAAAGTGTGGCTCGACATCCAGCGTTCAGCGGGTCCCCGCACGGTCCGAGTCCGGCAGAAGTGCGTCCTGCTCGGGCGTCGAGAAGCGGCGTGACCCGGCGGTAAAACTGCGAGATTACGCTCAGATAAAGATGCTGTGTGTGTTCTGACTTATGCCGAACTGAGCAGCTTTCTTCCCCGTGTGTGTTAAACCTCTGTATCGGTGTTATTCTCAGGTCTTTGTCCTCTTTCTCAACAAAAACATCTTAAACTGGCAGAAACTTGAATGGAGTTTGGTTTGACGCGAGTACACGGAGCTAGTTTAGCCGCTTGTTGACGTTTGGTGTCTTCAGAAACATCCAGAATGAACTCATGATGGGTTAGGGTTAGGGTTAGTGTCTCAGGGTTAATGCTCCGTGTCACTGCCCATCACTGAATGCAGCCTGGAAATGATGCTAAGCTAACCTAGCTGCTAACGTTAGCCACACAGTCTGACGTCATCATTACGTCACTACGTTAGTGAGCAGCAGCTGTTTCTGTGGGAAACATCCAGATAATTCAAATTAATCACAAAGAATAGATGCAAAAGGTAAATAAAACTAAACTGGGCTTGGGAGCCGGAGGGTGGTCGGTTCAAGTCCAGCATGGAACAACAGTATGGTGGTGGACTGGTAGCTGCTTCACCTCCTGGGCACTGCCGAGGTGCCCCAGAGCAAGGCACTGAACCCCATCACAACTGCTCGCAGGGTGGCTGCCCATCACTCGATCATTTCTCTCCACATAAACGTCAGTGTGTGTTTTGGGTTAAAATGCACCACGTTGTGTTGGGTCGTGGTGGATCTTGGTGAGTCGTGGTGAGTTGTCGTGGATCTTGGTGAGTCTTGGTGGATCTTGGTGTGTTGTGGTGGATTTTGGTGAGTTGTGGTGGCTCTTGGTGGCTCTTGGTGGGTCTTGGTGAGTCTTGGTGGATCTTGGTGAGTCGTGGTGGATCGTGGTGGGTCGTGGTGGATCTTGGTGGGTTGTGGTGGATCTTGGTGAGTTGTGGTGGATCTTGGTGGAACTTGGTGAGTCTTGGTGAGTCGTGGTGGATCTTGGTTAGTCGTGGTGAGTCTTGGTGGATCTTGGTGAGTCTTGGTGGATCTTGGTGAGTCGTGGTGGATCGTGGTGGATCTTGGTGGGTCGTGGTGGATCTTGGTGGGTCGTGGTGGGTCTTGGTGGATCTTGGTGAGTTGTGGTGGTTCTTGGTGAGTTGTGGTGGATCTCGGTGGGTCGTGGTGGATCTTGGTGGGTCGTGGTGGATCTTGGTGGGTCGTGGTGGATCTTGTTGAGTCTTGGTGGATTTTGGTGAGTTGTGGTGGGTCGTGGTGGATCTTGGTGAGTCGTTGTGGCTCTTGGTGGGTCGTGGTGGATCTCGGTGAGTCGTGGTGGATCTTGGTGGGTCGTGGTGGATCTTGGTGGATCTTGGTGAGTCGTTGTGGATCTTTGTGGGTCGTGGTGGGTCTTGGTGGATCTTCGTTGGTCGTGGTGGGTCTTGGTGGATCTTGGTGAGTCATTGTGGATCTTGGTGGGTCGTGGTGAATTGACGATGCAATGCAATTTTCCTCCGAGCGATCAATGAAAGTATCTCTTCTTCTTCTTTTCCCTAAAATCTACGTAAGGTGACCGGCTCATGGTCAGGGAGTCCTCGAGAGGCTCAGTGATGTTCAGCACTACAGACAGTCCAACAGTTTAAGAACGTTGTTCACCGTCCACAGTCCAGGCGTCTGCAACGTATGGGGCAAGTCCACCGTTCAGAGGCTCGGTGTGGTCGCTCTGCCCGCCACCATGTTGTAATCTAAAAATTGGTAACGACGTGGATCTTCGACGGACCTGACACACCCACCTGTCAGTCAAAGCGTCCCCGCTCTTAATCCTGCATAACTTTAAGCCTTAATATAATGTGAACAGGTGAGTTGTATATAAATTCACCCTCAGTACAGTTGTCATGAACGGGGAAATTAGCTACAGAGACCAAAACTGTTTTTTGTACCAGGCTGTAAACATGTTTATTTCTGCTGTGAAGTTGGACATTTGGACATGGGGACTTATGGAGACTGACTCACTTCTGGAGCCAGCCTCAAGTGGACGTTAGAGGAACTGCAGGTTGTGGCACTTCCACTTCTGTTTCATCACAGTTGGTGCCAAAACCAACACGTTCTGCATTGGTGAGCTTCAAACTGTCAGGAAGGAAAGAAATTAAAGTTAATCTGTAATGAACAGGTGTCGTAACACAGCCGTGAACAAGATTTGCAGATTGTGTTTTTATTCACGGTCTACATTCCCGACTTCTGTGGACTCTGGGTAATGGATGAGCCCGTTCAGCTGTCACTTACTGTCGGGACAGGAACGCAGAAGACAGCAGCAGGTGGATTTCAACAAATATGTGAACAAAACAAAAGAGATAAACCTTTCTCACATCTTTAACCTGAATGTATCAAACTGAAACATGCTGCGGCGTTCAGGTGTTTTAGTCTCAACTCAAGCAAAGAAGTGTTGAAGCAGGAAGATGGTGCAACAAAGGATGACACTGTTCTCTTATCTAGTCCACAGTCAGATAATAATCGGCGGCCTGGATACGAAAATGAGGATCTATGAAAGATGACACTGAAACCAGAGACTTACTCATTTCAGTCTTCTATAAATATGACCGTATAATAACCTGGTTGATGAATCCTTTTGGTGTGTTACAGTCACTGTAACTTTTCTACTGCAGAATATCAGATGTCACCTCCCGTTGACCCACACTGACCTGTGATCAGTCTGTTCTCACACTATGTAACTTTGGGCTCCGGGTCGGGAGAAGTACGTAACGCTTCACGGCATTAAGTCACACAGCAGCAACTATTTCACTGATTCTGGTGAAACTGGATCATATTTTATGGAGGAAAGTTTGTGCGTATCTGTCATCATCATATGAGCTTTTTGGTCACGTGGTCATAAAACAGAGAAACACCTTCACTCGGTCCAAAGGTGGCAACAACAGCTTGAGCTGTGAGGCTGGATATCGAGCACTTCACGTACTGTCCCTTTAGTTAGGGTGACACATAAGAACAAACAGGCCTCAAGGTTATTCTGTGGGCTGTTCTGTTCTCTGTGGCATCTCACACACACACACACACTCTGTCCCTGGGTTTGTCGGCTCTAATAATAGTGTGGCTCATGTTTCTGGATGGACACCACGCTGTAGTTCTGCTGAGAAGAGGAAGAGGAGGAGTTCTTTCTTTGTCCTGTGTCGCTCTCTCAGCTCACTGCTTTTCTTTTATCGGCCTGGATGATCAATCACTTGGAATATTTGTATTTTGGATTGTTCGTCACCTCGTCGATTTATTCGTTTGTTCCCTTTTCTTAGTACTTCAACGTCGACCCATTCATGTTCCAAAACAAATATACTTTATTACTTTGATGGCGGTTTAGCGTGCAGCTCACTGTTTGTCTGCACTGGTCTCTGTCTGGCCTGGTTCTGGTCCTGTTTTCGGGTTCAGCTGTGATCCCTCGGAGGGTCCATGCAGCGCTCCCGCCACTATGGCACCTCCTACTCCTCCTCAGTTCCTGTAGAGGAGGTCCACGCTGAGAAGGAGGAGGATCCTGTGTTCCAGGAGACAGGTAGGACCGGTGTGTGTGAGTCCACCTGGTTGGGTTTGAGCTCAGTTCTTATGTGACCTGGTTTGGTTTGGTTTGGTTAGGAGGTGTTGATGAAGAGGAGGTCCAGCTGTCAAAGGAGGAGGTGCAGCCTGTGGTAGAGGAGACAGGTAGGAAAGGTTGATGAGCTTGGTTTGGCATGGTGAGTCTGTGTGACTGACCTTGTGCAGTGAGTAGCATGCTTTTAACACAAACCCAACACATCCACACATCCACACACCGATGGCGCCGCCTTCAGGAGCATGCAGGCGACCCGCTCTACCTGAGCCACAGTCTGCTACTGTTTGCTCTGTAAATGTGGAGTGGAGTGGACTCCCTGTTTGGGTCCCTGAGCGTCGTTTACTTCTGTTCATGTGCAGCTGCTGGCTTCGAGGACCAAAGGTCGATATTAGCGGACACGACTCACAACACACGGGAGAGATTCACCGTACTGTTCTTCCTGCCTCGTCGAGCTGATCGTGTTTTCATTGCTCAGATGTGCACACAACAAACAAAGTTCTGATGTGCTTTTCTTTGAATGAAAGTAAAGAAAATGCTCAGGCCAATTCAGACTAAATCCAGAGTCATCTTTGTCTGACAAGATGACTCTTTAAAAGCGGTCTTGAGACCGATCTCGAGTACTCGAACACTGGCTATGGCACCAGTTGTTTTGGTCTGAGATGCTGGCCTACTGCGACACCTTGTGACGCTTGGCTCCCTTCGACAGTCAAGTTAAACCAAAGATTGTTCACTGGAGATCATCAGGCTTCTTCACCTTTTATCAAAGAACCAGATATTTTCTGAGACAGATGTCCGACTTCTGTACTGATGATTCAACCAGGAGAGTTTAACGTTCATCCAAGACTTAAAGATCTCAACAGTGTGTTTGGTTTGTGTTCCATCTCTTGTAATAACGTCACTTTGGACAGCACACATGTTGTATCATAGTCACAGTACAGAAAGCATTCCCAAAGACGAGGTTATTTCTGGTTTCTTTCGTGAACATTAGGAACATTAATTAGATCCAGAAGCAGACAGCTGTTGTCATTAGTCTCAGCCGTGTCCACTCTCAGTGTTGGAGGACAAACATTTGATGTCGGAGCTCTCTCTCTCTCTCTCTTTGTCGAGGTCATGTTGACTCCATGTCTCTCACTCTATTCCTGGGTCAGCCTGCCCTTTCTGCCGTGTTGTCTTTTTCCGTCTCCGGCTCAGTTTGTCAGAATGTTTTCTCACTCTTGGCTCTTGAATACAGACTTGATATGAAGTTAAAGGTGTCATTGGTTTTTGGATTTCTTCTATTGAAACAGGTTTTGGCTTTGATCCTCTCTAATGTTCCCCAGCAAGTGATTTTCCTTCTGCAGCACGTTTCACAGGTTTCTACAAACTATGTCTCATCAAAATGAGTTTAATTTCAGAAAGTTCTGACCTTGAAAATTGTAGTTTGACTGAACAAACTTTGTCTACTCACTAGTATTAAAGCCACATCTCACAGCAGATAGTAGAAAAAAGGTTATTGAAGCTTTTGACTGACAGGTGGGTGCTGTTACAGGTGGCTCGTTTGAGAAACGTGATCAGTGTTGTAGTAAAGTCGAGTTATGTTAGTGACCCAGCATTGCTGACAACACTCAACGTTCATGCATGGCTGATAGTTTGAGTTTCGTGTTGTGTGTTTACTTCTCTGCGTGCATGCTGCTGACCTTGGCATCAGTCCTGAGATAAAGACAGTGTCACAGTGTTTAGCTCTCACAATAACACACTCTCTCGGTTTCCGAGCACAACAACAGGACGCAGTTTAACCATTGTTTTCTGTCAGGTGGCACGGTTTAATATTAACCAACAGGTAACCATAGCAACACTATTCATACTTCATGCTACGTCACCGGTGAGATAAAAAGAACATAATTTGTTAATAACGTGTACGTGTTCACGTCCGCAGAGGGCAAGACATCGCCGCCGCCGCCGCCGGTGGAAAGCAAGAATGGAAAGAGGACGGAGCGAGGAGGAGGGGATGCAGGAGGTGAAGGCTCCAAGTACTCCATGTTCACCTGGTTTGTGGTGCTGGCTCTGCTGGGAGTCTGGAGCTCCGTGGCTGTGGTCTACTTCGAAATCGTGGACTACGACAGCGTCATCGGTAAGTAAGAGGAGTTTGGAGTTTGTCGTGTAATGTCCCGCCACACCAGGGACAGTTTGTAAGAGTGTTTATGTCAGGTACACACAATATACACGACCTTCAACACATTATTCTGTGAGTGTCACGTTCCCTTTGGCTGATGAGCAGTTGGGTTAAACCATTTCTGTCAGCCTCAGGGTTTCATGAATGCTAATGATCTTCTTATTTCTTTGCCCGTCTCTTTCTTTTAATTGTGTTGTCTATAACAAATAAAATATTTGGGTCGCTGCAAAACACGTTAACGGCGTGTAAACGTGTTCCAGCACAAACACTGTGAACACCTTTTAGAAGTCACACCATGTCGCGGTGTTGTATCCGAGATGAGTGACGCGTCAGACCACAGTTTACCTTCACTCAGACACCGTCGCCTGACGCTCAACTCAAGAGTTTCATACAGGAACTTCATGTGGTTATGACAGACTCTCACAACCTCTTCCTCTTCACACACACACACACACACACACATTTTTATCTCATCTCAAACTTCATTTCCCATTTGGCCGACGAGCTGCTTCATATCTGAGACGCTCACATTTGTCACATCGAGAGACAGAAGTTACTCAGCTGCAGCTTCCTCATGGTGCATGTGTACCGTGTCAGTTTTATAGACTTTCTTTAAACCACTTTAATATCATGACAGTGATGATATGTTGTTCTCTCTGCTCTGGATATGAAGTCTTTCAGGGCTGCATGACTTAATGAAGTTTTTACACTAAACTTTAGTGTCCAAAATTAGCTTTTTTTTCTGCATCATGTCCTGTAAAAAATAAATATCAGCACATAGTGGACAACATACACACCAGTACAAGTATATCAGTATATATTCTTTAAATTTAAGGTGGTATGATAGCGTACGAAAGACGCTTGATCAAAACTTTGTACAGAAGTTAAAATAAAACCTGTGGAGAGATGATTCATGCATCCTACACACCCTGAACACAAACAGGTTTCTACACTGAAATCATTAAAAAAGTAATTAAATGTTATTTATATGTAGTAAACTTTTAGTAGTAGTCTCTTGTGATGAGCAAATGTTCCGGACTTCACATGTCCATGCAGCCTTGTGTCTCCTCTGTAAGTCTGTATTGCTTTGTACTAATTCAGTCTTCTGCTCTGCTGTAACCTCTCGTGGCCTCCGTCTTCTTCTTCTTGTCTTCTTATTTTCTGTTGTCTCTGCACGCAGCCAGAGCTAAGGAGTTCCGTATGAACTTTTCGGATGTTTTACAAGGTACGCTCTCGAGATTTAAGCACCCGTCCTCACGTGACTGCATTTTTACAATCCCATATGTCGCCAAACTGCTCTAAAGATTTAACGAGCTGGGTTCTTGTTGGACGAGGTGGGGCTAAAAGAGTTAAAGTCAAAGGTAAGATTGTTGGTGGAATAGAGAAATGTACTGAGGGTTCATGAACTTACCACTGAGGGAAACAACGCTCATGTAATGTTTGAACTCTGGACTGAAATATCGTGGAGCCTGACCAAAGTTTGAAGGACATAAATCTTTTATGAGAATAAAAGAATAAAATTGTTTAATTTCCATTGACTGACGGCATCAACAAACCTCAGGGAGTGAACTGCATGCACAGCACAGGGCAGCATGCTAATGTTAAAACTACAACAGTGTTTCCGTAACACGTCTGACTGCAGGCCAGCTCTAAGACGAGACAGAGCCGCTCTTATTTGTTTGCCGCTTGTTTAGGGTTGCAAATGTAAAATTAAAAGTAAAATTCTGGAAACTTTTCTTTCCTGTTAAGGTAAATTCCCAGTTTATTCCTGTTAATTCCCATGGAAAGTTTCCAACTTCGAAAAGTCCTGGGATTTTGCAACCGTGCTCTTGTTTCATTTTGGTTTCCTAAAGCCGACATAAGCTACAGAAAACGAACAGAGAGGTGACTCAGATAAACTCAAGCTGGTCTGAACACAAACTCTCATTTCAACTCATCACAAACATCATGCACATCCATCCAGACATTGGGATGGGAATCGAGAACCGTTTCTTTTTGAGAACCGATTCCGTGTGTTTCAATTCCATGGAATCGTTTGGCAGTTTATCTAACGATTCTCTCATCGATTCCAAAAAGGACAAATTACGTCGCGTAACTTCCGCAAGAAGTGTTTTTGACACGCGTCAGACTGGAGATGAATCCCAACCCAGCAGCAGCAGCAGCAGCCAGGTGATGACCACCTCTGCGGTTACTACGGAAGGTAAATAACACACTGCCTACCATGATAGGGCGATGTGCTTCTTTGTAAAACATGCTATAACAGTTCAAATTAAACGAATGCCTTCTGCATTACATTTAGAAGATGACCATGACAAGAGAGAGCGTCTGGCTGGCTCAGAGTCTGCAGCTGTACTAGTACTCGCTCCAGTTCACTGCCTCCTCTAGATGATGCTGATCAAACTGTTTGTTCTCCTTTTTTCCCCAAATGAGAATCGATAAGAGAATCGTCAAAGAATCGAATCGTTAAGCAGAATCGACAAAGAATCGAATCGTTAAGCAGAATCGATAATGGAATCGGAATCGTAAAAATCGTATAAATTCCCATCCCTATCCAGACATGAACCCAGCTGTAAATGGTAAATGGTCTGTACTTGTACAGCGCCTTTCTAGTCTACTGACCACTCAAAGCGCTTTACACTACTATCTCATTCACCCATTCACACACATTCATACACTGATGGCATTGGCTGCCATGCAAGGTGCTCATCAGTTTGAGGAGCTAAGCATTCCTACACATTCACACACCGATAGGGTTCAGTGTCTTGCCCAAGGACACTTCGACATGCAGGCTGGAGGGGATCAAACCACCGATCTTCTGATTGGTGGACGACCCGCTCTCCGAGCCACAGCCGCCCTTTAAACTTTAAAAGACCGACTTTAACTGACTCTTTCTCTGAGCACGTGAATGCAACCAGCCATGGAGGACGTCAGGATGTGATGATTGGCTGGATTCAGCTTGAAATAAGACTCTGGGGTGATTTCATAGATTTAAGAGTCAAAAAAGAGATGATGAGCGACAGCTGAGAAGTGTCATGGTTTACAGACGCCAACCCCCCTCCACCACATCCTTCCTCTTCTGCAGCTTCACTGCTGTAAAATGAATGCTTCATGCACTCTGACACACTGCTGCTGTTAATATGATCTGTTCCGTGCTCTTATTAATAGCTCCAACACGTAGCAGAGTTTTACTTCCTGACATGGAGACATTTAAGGTTTCTGCCTCGGTTCAGGTTAATATCACCTGATCTCTGCTTATATGTTTGTCTGAAATTAGATCGTTCATAGAGTCTCATGACCTTAGAAATACTGTACTGACCTAGGGTCAGGGATGCAACATTCTGGGAATTTTCAAAGTTGGAAGCTTTCCATGGGAAATTATGGGAATAAACTGGGAATTTACAAAACTGTAGGTCGGCTCTTTAACAGAGAACTTAGATATAGTTGGGGAAAATATATTTTGGCATAATTTTGACTAAAACAACCAGATTTCATGCAGGTACACTTGAATATCTGCTCTTCCTCTATCACATGCACATAGCGCACTGCTTACTGCAGGTCTGTTGAGGCCACGCCCCCTACCTGCACAGGTGATTTCTGTACCTGGACCACACTTTGGAGCCCATGTAATAATAGACCAAGAGCTTTATAACTGTGTACCTCACATCCTATTCATGCCGTGCAGGTACAGATTTATTCATTTGAATGTTGAACATCTTACCATCAGCTCACTGAGCCTTCTTCTCCTCCTCTTCCTCCTTCAGGGAAGCTGACGGCCTACGACACAGACGGAGACGGAGACTTTGACGTGGAGGATGCCAAAGTTCTGCTCGGCAAGTCCGCTTTAATTTCTCTGTGTAGTGCCTGAATAACTGATGTGGTTTACAGTCGTGTGGCAGTGCCTCAGTAACAGTAACCGGTCTTAATCAGCGAGTCAGCTCACAGTCATGAATGTTTTATCGCCTGTTTCGTTGCCCGTGAGGAGGCAACTCAAACCTTCAGCTGTTGTTGTTGACTCTTACTAAGTGTTTGCATTGTAAAGAGATCACTGTACGACAAAGACAAATCACTGCGGGGTCCCGAAGTCGAGTACAAAACATTTTCTTTAACGGGATGTTCACTGAAGTAGGATTGTAACTGTCGGCCACCCCGCTGTGATCTTAAGGGGCTCATTTCCTCAACTGTGAACTTGAACGCAACACAAACTTTCACATTCAGATCTGCTCAGATATTGGAATGTTTGCGCTGCGGCCCCAGTTTTATTTATTTCACAAAGCTCTCACCAACGACTAAGCATCCGGTTACATCGCACGCTTGCCCAGCTCCACTCCCCAGTGACTAAAAGTCAGTCCCACATTTACTCTTGTCCGGCGGCTTCTTGCTCGCTCGCTCTCTTTTTTTTCTCTTCTTAGCTTCCTCCGTCAGCGTCCTCTTCACTCTCTTCTCCTCTGCCATCATGTCCGTAGAGGCTGCTGACTCCTGAGCCTGAACACCTCCTCTTACAGGTGGAACTCCCTCAGTGCTCTGAGCTCACAGTGTGGGCAGCAGACTGAGCTAACATGAGCTAACAGCAGCTACAGCTGTCAGCAGGTTACTTCACTGTCCATCATAAACTCTGTAAATCACAGAGAGTTGAGGCGGAGCAGCCGGAGGACATCAGAGGGAAAACCAGAAAACATTTCCTCCATAAAATATGATCCAGTTTCACCAGAATCAGTGAAATAGTTGCTGCTGTGTGACTTAGTGCCGTAAAGCGTTACGTACTTCTCCCGACCCGGAGCCCAAAGTTACATAGTGTGAGAACAGACGTACGAATGACAGAGACACCGTTCAGCTGATCACAGGTCAGTGTGGGTCACCTGATCACAGGTCAGTGTGGGTCACCTGATCACAGGTCAGTGTGGGTCACCTGATCACAGGTCAGAGTGGGTCAGCAGGAGTTAAAGAAGAACAGGGCAGAGAATCAGAGCAAAGATAGGAAAGCAGACAGGAAGTCAGAGATTGCCTGACGAGACTGAGACAGGAAGTAAAGGCTTATTTGTTGTCTATGGTTCATGTGCGACTTCTTTAACTCACTATCTTTCTCTTTCCCACATCATCATCCTTTATTTTATGCCCTACATTTGTTACGGTTGCTCTCCATCGTCCCCTCTTCCTGCCTTGCATCCTTCCTTCTTTCCTTTTATTCCTCCTCATTGTCCTTTTATGCTTCCTCTTGGACCCCCTGCCCCTCCGGTTTGTGCATCACCTTTGTTCGTACCCCCTCCTTCTTCATCTCCACCTCTGCTCCCATCCCGTCTGTTTTTCTTCTTCCCTCCCTCCTTTTCTCTCTCCCTCTCTCTTTCGTCAGGCTTGTCCAAAGATGGCGGCGGTAGTGCGAATGCCGAGTCGCTTGAGGAAGTTCTTAATATTTTAGCTGAGGAGGGCTCTGATTGGATCTATGGCTTCTTCACCTTCCTTTATGACGTAGTGTCCTCGCCTGTAGAGCGGGGCAAGGAAGAGGAGGATGAGGGGAAGGAGGCGGCAGCTGCTGAGATGCAGGAGGAGGGTGGCGCGGCATCCTCTGATGACGGGGAGGTCAATGGGGTCATACTGGACCCCCAGAACTAATAGGAGGACAGGAAGCAGAGCCACAGCCAGTAGCAAGTCTCCCTGGTCCCACTACCGACCAATGAGGACCAGACTGGGATGTAGCCCAGTCCAGCTGCAGGAGGATGGATGGAGTGTATATGTTGAGGTGCAGAGGACCTGATGGAGGACAGTCTGGTTCCACTGCAGGTCCAAGCTGAGCATACTGGTCGTAGAGTCCTTTTACAAACTAGAAACACAAAATGTCAACGGGGTTCAAACGATCCTAAATTATTTGCTCTGATTTATTTGATGTCACAACCCGGTATTATCAGAACCAGCCTGCACTGGCTGACACACAGCGTATTAGTATTTGTGCATATGTTGCCCAAAAATGCATCATCACACCTTTTATGTCTGGCTTCGTCAGTCGAATTCGTCTCTTGGTTCACTTTAAATTAACAAAGATCGCAGACCAAAGCGCCCCTGAACTCGGATAGACCTGCAACCAATCAGAGTGAGGAAACCTGGGACGTAGCGTAGTTTTCACTAAGTTAATTGTCCGATAAACAAGTCTTTCTTATCAACAAAGTGCGGTTGTTGTCTGTTTTAATACGAACGTGATGGTGGATTCAACAGTCATGACTAAATCCACCGAGCGCTAATGCAACATGTTCCGTGTCGGAGCTGATGCCGCCGCCCGAGTTAACCGCGGCTGTTACCGGACACGTTACAGAAGCGGGCCTCTGCTCGGCTCAGCCGATAATACGAGGCTGTGCTGTTTCTTTTGACGGACGCCGCCAGCAGCAATCAATCTGCACGCATGGACGTGGTTTGGGTATGAAAAAACGTGCTTTGAAAATTAAAATAAAATAATTAACATATGATGAAAGATTCAAAATGAAATAAGAAATGGGTATTTCCATGTGCTCGTTTTATATAAACTATTTATGCATTGAATTTACAGAAAATGTAAACTTCCCACTCACGCTGTTGGATAATCACTCAAAAATAAAATTCAGTTCAGTCGGTAGATTTTCACTTTTCACTGATGTTTAGTTCAGTAACTGTTGCATTCTGTTGTTTGGGGCTTAAAGAAGAGTTAACTGTTGTATTTGATGCTATTATTATTGATACATATGATATTATTGAAGATGATGTTGATAATAAATCTGGATGTTTTAAGGACGATGCGACTGCTCCTCTCCGTCTCCCTGCTCTGTAATTCTATATTAACAACAACTTGAACTTTTCTGCCTGTAAACTGTAATAATCACATCTGTCTTGGCCTCGTTTACAGTCGATGCTGACGCAAACGATCATATCCTGGAAGTACGTAATGCAGTTCACCCTGACGCATACAGCCATGTGGAACTTTAAAGGTCAACTGTTGGTTGTGATGCTGCAGCTCTGTTTACAGTTGGATTCATTGTATTTAGCTCAAGATAACAGACAGCTGAAAAGACTCACGGTCGGTCAGTGATATGTTTTTGTCCAAACACACACACTAAGTGTTTCCTGTTTAAACTTCCACCTCCTACAACAGTTTGTGTCTATCGTGGAGGACGGCAGACGTAACTTGCAGTTACAGCTCGAATGGAGACACAGCTTAACAGTAAAAGATGATTTCTTGTGTGCGCTTGGTCAGTACAAGCGTGAACAGCGACCAAATAAACTGTTGTTGAAGTGAGCGAGTCATGTAAAACTCTCCAGAGCGGCAGAGCCGGTAGTTTTCATGAACTTGCTCTGCTGTCTGTTTGTTCAGATGAATAGAAGTTCAAGTGTCCTGAGACAGGCTGAGAAAAGTGTGCTGTACTGTGTTTTGGTGTGCTGACCTCTGTGTAGACAGATGAAGAGCTCTTCTGACAAATGTGTCTGTTTTCTAAACCTTGTAGAGGACAAGAAAGAGGCGAAGAAGAAAGGTAAAAGTAAAGGTACTGTCCCAGTTTCCTGATCCTGAGTTAACCGAATTTTGGATTAACTTTCAATTCTCACCTGTACTGAAACTGAAAGGTGTGACACTGCAGAGAAAGTCAACAGGTGTGAACATCACACCTGATTCAGCTTCTCAAAGTGCACGTTAACCAAGCAGACAGAGCTTTAAAGATTTCTTGACAAGTTCAGAAATCTTTTAGAAAACATGGACATGTTCCAAACTGTTTGCTCTACGTCTACTTTATTTGTGTTGTTATTTTGATTATCGTCTGATTTAGGAAATGTTTCTGACACTGACATAACTCCTGTCGAGTGTGGTAGCAGCGTGCTTTGCCTGGTGTGATGATTTGACCTTTGTTTTTCGCCATGATGTTCAGTATCGAACAGTTTGGTTTGTGTGTCGTCCTAGAAGAGAAGACGGTAGAGGACACCGATCCAGAGATAAAACTCCCAAAAGGTAGAGTTCTGACCCCTCTGTGTGTGACTTTGTGTCCATACCGCCGATTAATCCTTGGACGTACCCGTCTGAGTGAAGAAAATGTGTAACGGTGCTGGTTGTTCTCCTCTGTAATAGACGACACAGCTGCCAGAAACAACACGACCAGAGGTATTAAAACCTGCACGTCTGATATTTGAAGGCATGACTTTGGTTTAACAGCAAGTCCACTGATGTGTTGGGAATGACACAATAGATAACGTGTGTTTAAATTCACTTTAATATCTCCTGACTGATACGGGATTTTTCTGGAACCAAACGGATACAGATTTTCACTGATTACTGATATGACGGCAGATAAAGTGAATTTCTTAGCCGGACAAACCTTTTCAATGTCGATTGATGTGTAAAGGTACTTTCTCCTCATGTTTAAGTTAAAAATTCACTTTATCAACCAGTACTTGCAGACATTGCTGAGAGTATCAAAGTTTGAGAGTTAGTTTCGAAGCCTGGCGCTCTTGATGAGTGATAATCTAATGGCCTCACCCCTAATGTCAGCTGGGATCAGGGTCGCCAGTGACTAGCGACCCTGTAATGGTTACATGGTTATAGATGAATATTTATCAATAATATTAGCTGGTTCAAGCCTCTCAAGTATGAGAATTTCTTTGTTTCATAGCTTTGATAATTGAATACCTTGAGGTGGCAGGTGTTGAAACAAAATAATCTAATTGAAAGCATCTCTAATAGAATAATATAATCATGTTTAGACATTTGGTCAACCATTACAACAATAACTATTACACTGTCAAATGTAGCTTCATTCGCTCAAAGGTCCAGTGTGTAATATGTAAAGGTATCTATTGACAGCAATGGAATATAATAATAATCTCTATGAAATAAGAATAGTTCTGTTTATGTTACCTTAGAAGGAGCCTTCTGTATCTACAGGGGGAGCAGGTCCTCTTCCATGGAGTCCACCATGTTGAACCAACATGTTTCCACAGCAGCCTAGAAGGGACAAACCAAACACTCTGCATAGGACCCATAGTGTTTTTACAGTTTTACAGCCACTGTAGTTACTCCTTCATGCCTGAACCGAGAGGTGACAGAGGTTTTCAGTTGGTTGCAGTCTGAAACCTCACCACTGGATGCCACTATATTCTAACTAAATTCTAACTTACTTAACTTTAAAGACATTGCTTGTTGGCATGATGTAAAAGACAACAGACTGTACTACCATTTACTGAGTGATGATGTCACGTCTCCCTGAGTCTCCTGCCTGTGTCGATGAATGGTGTGATCGATCCATGTGACTGATATTCCATGATCACCACCTTTTTTAAATCCAAACCTCAGACCATCCTGTCCGAGGCACCAGGCTGCGCTCTGCTCTGAGGGAAGAGCTTAGGATGATCCACGAGAACATGGAGGCCAAGAGGATCGCTCGCATCGCTCTGGCCGAGATCAGGGCCTTCCTTGATGAAGAGGAGGAGGAGAGGGAGGCGACCTGGGTGTCGAAGATGAAGACGCTGGAGGCTGCCCAGGAGCAACTGAGGGAAGAGAGGATGAAGGAGGCAGAAAGGTTGGAGAGAGAAAAGGCAGAGAAGGAGAGGATGGAAAAAGAGAGGATAGACAAGGAAAGGGTGGAGATGGAAGCAAATGAAAAAGCTAAGAAAGAAAGATTAGCTCAAGAGAGGGCAGAAAAGGAGAGACAAGAGATGGAGATATTGGCCATTAAAAAGGCAGCCAAAGACGAAAGGGAAAGACTAGAACGAGAGAGGATGAAGAGGGAACAACAGGAGAAAGAAAGGCTGGAAGAAGAGAGAATCGAGAGGGAGTATATTGCAAAAGAAAGAGAAGGAATAGCCAGAGAGAAGGAGAATATAAAGAGAGAGAAGGAACAGTTGGAGAAGGAGAGACTTGAGAAAGAAAGGATTGACAAAGAGAAGGCAGAAAAGGAGAGGATGGAGTGGGAACGCATTGCTAAGGAAAGAGAGTTAATTGCAAGAGAGAAGGAGCAACAAAAAAAAGAACGAATTGCCAAAGAGAGAGCAGAAAAAGAGAGGCTAGAGAAGGAACGAATTGCAAAGGAAAGAGCGGAAAAAGAGAGGCTGGAGAAGGAACGAATCACCAAAGAAAGATTGGAAGAGCAACGGATCGCCAAAGAGAGAGCGGAAAAAGAGAGGCTGGAGAAGGAAAGAATCGCCAAAGAAAGGGCGGAAAAAGAGAGGCTGGAGAAGGAACGCATTGCCAAAGAAAGGGCGGAAAAAGAGAGGCTGGAGAAGGAACGTATCGCCAAAGAGAGAGCGGAAAAAGAGAGGTTGGAGAAGGAAAGAATCGCCAAAGAGAGAGCGGAAAAAGAGAGGCTGGAGAAGGAAAGAATTGCCAACGAAAGGGCGGAAAAAGAGAGGCTGGAGAGGGAACATATCGCCAAAGAGAGGCTGGAGAAGGAACGTATCGCCAAAGAGAGTGTGGAAAAAGAGAGGCTGGAGAAGGAACGAATCGCCAAAGAGAGAGCGGAAAAAGAGAGGCTGGAGAGGGAACGTGTCGCCAAAGAAAGGGCGGAAAAAGAGAGGCTGGAGAGGGAACGTGTTGCCAAAGAAAGATTGGAGAAGGAACGAATCACCAAAGAGAGAGCGGAAAAAGAAAGACTGGAGATGGAACGAATCGCCAAAGAGAGGGCGGAAAAAGAGAGGCTGGAAAGGGAACGAATCACCAAAGAGAGGGCGGAAAAAGAGAGGCTGGAGAAGGAACGAATCGCCAAAGAGAGAGCTGAAAAAGAGAGGCTGGAACGGGAACGAATCGCCAAAGAAAGGGTGGAAAAAGAGAGGCTGGAGAAGGAACGAATCGCCAAAGAGAGAGCTGAAAAAGAGAGGCTGGAAAGGGAACGTATCGCCAAAGAAAGGGCGGAAAAAGAGAGGCTGGAGAGGGAACGAATCGCCAAAGAAAGACTGGAGGAGCGAATCGCCAAAGAAAGACTGGAGGAGCAGAACGCCAAAGAAAGACTGGAGATGGAACGTATCACCAGAGAAAGGGTGGAAAAAGAGAGGCTGGAGAAGGAAAGAACAGAAAAAGAAAAGGAAAGGCTGGAGAGAGCAGCGAGAGAGAAGGAGGAGAGGGAAAAGATGCAGAAGGAGCGCATTGCCATGGAAAGGGCAAGAATTTCTCAGGAGGACAGATTAGAGAACGAGAAAGCAGCTAAAGAGAAAGCAGAGAAAGAAAGATTGGAGAAAGAAAGGGCCGCGAGAGAAGAGAGGGAGAGGATGGTGAAGGAAAGAGAGAGAATCAAGCAGGTGAGAGTAGTGGAGGAAAGGTTGGAGAAAGACAAGGCAGTGAGGGAGAAGGAGCTGATGGAGAGGCAGAGGCTCGCCAGAGAAAAAGCTGTTTGCGATAAGATTGAGGCGGAGAAAGAACGAAACGCTGTGAAGGTAGAAACGAAGAAACAAGAGCCTCTTGAGAGGAAACCCAATGCTTCGCTGCCGAAAGTTCAGATGGCACAGGAGAGAAACATAGCGGCAGTCAGGAGAGAGAAGAGTGCAGTGGAGGAGAAGATGGCTGTGGGTGGGAAGAAAAAATGAAACTGTGATTCTCATGGTGCTAAAAAAACCTGTCATGTCTTTCTGTGACTCCTTTCAGGTTTTCTTGTTTTTTTTAGAGGTGCTGTATTTCTGCTGCTGCTTTACATCACAGCAGATTTTTCTTGTGGCTTTAGTCGTGTACAGTATTTCTTGTTTTTCCTGTTAAGTCAATGTCTTCTTTCTGATAGACGTTACATCAAAAACACTGTACGCATTCGTTTTGGAGTCAGGCGCATTGCTAACTTTGGACAGTTACCTGATGTTCTGTGAGAGGGCTCTCAGTCACACAGGTTGGTTGTAGATCCATAAAGACGTTTCACCTCTCATCCAGGAGGCTTCTTCAGTTCTGACTGACTGGTGGGGAAACCCAGGTATTGAGCCTTGATGGGATCATCAACCAGGACATTGTTTCGACTTGGTTCGCGAGTGCTTCTTGTTGTTGACCATAATGGCTTGGACGACAGTCGTCCCAACAACAAGGAGCACTAACGAATCAGGTGGAAACCTGGTTAACGTTTTAGATGAGAGGTGAAACCTCAAGTCCATTTGCCTCCAGATTCAACCCTTCGGTCTTTAGCAAACTGTGGATGAAACAAGTTGTGGTTGTTATTCTTAATATGGTGTATTGATATTCTGCTGGTGCAGTTTTTTTGTTCTCAGATTTCTTGTTTTGGGTACTTAACGTGAAAAGAAGTGTAAAAAGTGGAAGAAGTGTCTTTTGACTGGAAGCATCTCACTTCAGGTTGCATGTTGGGTTGATGTAGAAAATGTTTTAGTGCTTTTATTTTATTTAACTTCTTGAGAAGCAGAAGTGAGTGTACGTCATTGTCTCATGTCAGTATGGCTTTATTACAAAACATTCAAAGCCTGATTTTAGCATTCTGAAAATAAGAACTGTTATGTTGCAAATGTTGCAGGTCATCTTCTACTGAGTCCACCATGTTGAACCACCATGTTTCTACAGTAGACCAGCACAAATCACCAACTACACCACTATATCCTACAGTAGATAGATGTAGGTAGTTAGATGTGGAGCTAGGTTACAACCTTTTCTGAATATGTTGTGACGTAGCAACCATTGAAGTCACATGACCGATCAGCTGTTTCCTCATGGCTCCACAGGGATCTGAGGTAACAACACCAATGTCTAATTTACTTTTTTGCCACTTTTTCGTCACAAGCGTTCATTCACATTTTCTTTTGGGGGATTACTCAACTTCGATTGTTTGTTTCTTGCTGCAACAACTCTGAGATCATTTTTTAATTTCCTTCAAAATGTGATTAAAAGTTGTTTGTTTTCAAATCGAGATACGTTTGTCTTCTTTGTTGCTGTCACGTATAAACCCTCGCAGTAAGTGTCCTTCAGTTGAAAATGTGAGCGTGAATAAAGAACACCACATCCTCCTCCTTCTATTCAAGGCTATCTATCTCAGCCACAGCTTCCTCCTTTCTCACACAGTTTCCTTTCCAAAGAATATTCTCAGTGTTCACTGCTGCTCGTGTGCACCTTGAATCAGATGAAGTATAATATATAATACAAAATGTTTAGTTGATGAATTGCTTGACTCTCTGTTTTCTGTAAGGCACTGTTACACTAAACTGTAAACCGACAACAGTTCTGAATATTTTGTTGCATGTTTTGTTCATGTTGACTCTGTAGCTCTGAACCAGCTATTCAAACATTTGTGTTACAAAAGCTACAATGCATTTAAGTTAAAGCTCCAGAAACTGGACAAACACTCTACATATGATTGAGAGTCTTATCTTGTGTTTATGTTGTAGTTGAGCCTGCGTCATCACTACAGCAGCTGGTAAACGGGGCCTGTTTGTTTAATAAAGGATCAATAAAAATATCCATAATATATCTGCAAAGTATAGCTGTTATACTTGTAATATTCAAGGAAATACTAAATGTACTGATACACGTGGGAGTTGGTTTGGATCGCTACACACGATACTGACGTGTATCCATGACGTGTATTACTTTGAGGAAAGGTTCTTTAACACTGATGGATTGAACAGTTTTCTATATTTAATTAATCTGGTCTTTATTTGACAACTTTTTGAACTTTTAACCATTGAACAGGGCTGAAAGAGGTCGAGGCCCCACATGTTGGAGATTCACCTGAGGAGAAAACAGGTGAACACACACACACACACACACACACACACACACACACACACACACACAGTGAGTGTACTCCTCTGGGTGTGCGGGTCTGTTGTCTCCCAGACAAACGAGCTGACGCTGACCTGATACCTGAGAGAAGCACCCAGCAGGTGTTTCACTTCAGATCTGAGGGCGTGTCCGCCTCTGCTGAACGTAACTCTGATCCCAGGTCTGTGTCAGACGAGACACACCAACAAAGAGTCACAGACAAACTACCAGCTCCACCCAGCTTCGCTTTCACACCAGGACCTGCCCAGTACAACCGGTACTGGCAGTTTTCGCCTCACACACCTGTGCTGGTGGCAGAGGTCTAACCACTGGTCCTCGAGGACGCTGAGCGTTAAACCACCAACCCTGCCACCGATGAATGACCCACAATTCATTGTTCAAAAGAATTACGACATTCAAGACATTTAGGAGGAGGAGGAGCCAGTGTGTCTGATCACAACCCACTTTTATAGACAACATAAGTCTTATTTCAGCCGATTACACAGATTATATTCTGTACCCTTTAAATCACACACTGCACCTTTAATAGACGACTTTTTACTGACAAAGGTTCACTTAACTTAAAGTTCAAATCTACAGTGTTGTTAAATTAAATATATGAAAAATATCACACCATCTCTTGTGTTTTAAAAACCCAAGAAACCTCTGAGCCTTTGGCTGAAACAACCAATCAGCAAGCTGCAGAGCCGCCGGGGGCGGAGCCAACAGAGGCCGAACCATCCAGGACGCCAGCTGAGGAGACGGCATCAGGTGTGTGTGTGTGTGTGTGTGTGTGTGTGTGTGTGTGTGTGTTCTGCTTTACGGTATAATAATAATAATAATAATAATAAGATGATGAATGCAGCCTGCAGAGTTTCAGCTCATTTCAAACTTTCAGTTTCAGAGAGCGGCCCCTCACCCATCCACCGCAGTGATGAAGGTACGTGGCGTGTAACGTGGCGCCTAACAGCGAGCGAACATGAAAAATATTTCTGTGGGTCTGTATTCATCGTCAACACAGCCAATCAGAGCAAAGCTCAAAGGGGAACTTTGGTATTTTTCAGCCTTAGCTACAGAGACCAAAACTGTAAACACGTTTATTCCTGCTGTGGACATGGGGACTTATGGAGACTGACTCACTTATGGAGCCAGTTGTAGACACAAAAACATGAAAATAGGTTGAAAGATATCAAAGTTTCCTTTTAAGGAAAACAGCAGCTGGACTGTGAGGCTGCTGTGTGAGCTGCTGCCGTGTTTCAATGCTACATTTTCCCTCCTATCTGCTGCGCTACATGACCAAAACTATGTGGACACCCTTGTATACTTGGTATACTTTGCTGCACTATGCTAAAGCACTGGGACAGACCCTTTCCTGCCTGACCTCAACCATCCAACTGGAACAGAGCCGGACCTGATCGCTGACGCTCGGATTCAGCGTCTGCTGGAAAGACTGAAACCAGAAGAGTGGAGGCTGTTAGAGCATGCTCACAAACACACGTTCAAGCTTGGGGTGTCCTCACACTTATGGCCGTATTCTGTATAAAGCAGACACTTTAATTCAGTCTTTATCAGTGCCACATGATTCGCCTGTGATCGCCTGTCTGCTCTCACTGTGATCAACCTCTGTGATCAGCTGACGTGTTGATTTCATTGCCTGTCTGTGTCTGATCCAGTCTCTAGATCTCACGATGTGGAGTCTGAAATCCAAGGTTGGTCCTGCTGCTGCTGCTGCTGCTGCTGCTGCTACGCTTTGTGTTTGGATGTGTGTCTGTGAAGTTCCCTGCATGTTGAACGTGCATGAAGTGTGTTTCACCTCATGTTAACCAGCACAGCATTAACAGTAACACTGTGTGTGTGT
The DNA here is from genome assembly GCF_000972845.2 of Larimichthys crocea. NCBI lineage: Eukaryota > Metazoa > Chordata > Actinopteri > Sciaenidae > Larimichthys > Larimichthys crocea. Next base: position 233,789 of record NC_040033.1, read on the forward strand.
GTGTGTGTGTGTGTGTGTGTTTTAACCTATGTGTTTTGGTACCTGTAGCTGCCGTCCCTCTCCCTGCGCTGGTGGAAGATAACTTTGTGCCAGGTCAGTCAAACGCAGACTTCATCAGCATCATAGGTGTGTTATAATACTGTAAGAAAGAGTCCTGGATTATTAAACGCTCCTGTTTTATGCACGAATCACGCGTCAGGAGCCGATCTGCACCGCGGAGATCGAGCAGACACAGAAACGACAAAATAAGACATCCTGTGCTGACTCCTGATTGTAAAAACAGACTGACTTACTCATGGTAGAAGCACTTAAACCAAGTACAAACGGCCAAATCTGAGCAGAGTAATAAAGTCAGACGGGCATGAAGTCTGAAGATTATGAAGCAGCTGTAACCGCTGCCTTTTACAAACCCTACAGTTGTGTTTTCAACATCACATATGAGTCAGGATCAGTGTTTCAGCTGCAGACTTCCTGAGGACTCCTTGAGTGTAATAAACTCTGACTTATCTACATCTACATGTCTGTGTGTGTTGCAGATGATCCTCGAGACAGTGCACATCCGTACGGTAAGTGAAGTGTCCTTCCACGTGTCCTCTGCTCTTCGCTCATGTGATGGCTGATTGTTTTTTTCTCTCCTTGTTTCAGAGGATCAAGTTGACACCATAGACACGACTGGAGGTGAGACATTCACCGATACGATGTAGAGCTGTTAGTGGTACACGTATCGACGACGTGGTGTGTTGATAGAAACTGACTGATTGGTGTGAGTCAGTCCAACTATGTCGAGCTCGAATGAAACGCCCGAGCTGGAAGACACGCCTCAGGTTCTGTTAGCTCCAACAGCAACGCAGAGAGTTGTACATAAGACGAGGACAGTTTGATGCCTCTACTCCGTCCATCCATCCGTTCATCCATCCATCCATCCATCTATCCATCCATTTATCTATCCATCCATCTATCCATCCTTCCATACATCCATCTGTCCATCCATCCATCTGTCCATCCATTTATCTATCCATCCATCTATCTATCCATCCATCCATCCATCTGTCCATCCATTTATCCATCCATCCATCTGTCCATCCATCCATCCATCTGTCCATCCATTTATCCATCCATCCATCTATCCGTCCGTCCATACATCCATCCGTTCATTTGTCCATCCATCCATCTATCCATCCATTTATCTATCCATCCATCTATCCATCCATCTATCCATTTATCCATCCATCTATCCATTTATCTATCTATCCGTCCATCTATACATCCATCCGTTCATCTGTCCATCCATCCATCTATCCATCCATTTATCTATCCATCCATCTATCCATTTATCTATCCATCCATCTATCCGTCCATCTATACATCCATCCGTTCATCTGTCCATCCATCCATTTATCCATCCATCTATCCATTTATCTATCCACCCATCTATCCGTCCATCCATACATCCATCCGTTCATCTGTCCATCCATCCATCTATCCATTTATCTATCCATCCATCCATTTATCTATCCATCCATCCATCCATCCATCTATCATCCATCCATCTGTCCATCCATCTATCCATCCATTTATCCGTCCATCCATCCATCTATCCGTCCGTCCATACATCCATCCGTTCATCTGTCCATCCATCCATCTATCTATCCATCCATCCATCCGTCCGTCCATCCATCCGTTCATCCATCCATCCATCCATCCATCCATCCATCCATCCATCCATCCGTCCGTCCATACATCCATCTGTTCATCTGTCCATCCATATATCCATCCATCCATCCATCCATATATCCATATATCCATATATCCATCCATCTATCCGTCTGTCCATCCATCCATCTATCCATCCATTTATCCATCCATCCATCTTTCCATCCATCCATCCATCCGTTTTCTTTCACTCTTCCGTCATCTCGTCCTTTGTGATACTGTCCGTCTCTCGCGGTCACAGCTGAGTTGTGGTTGGAATGTAGATCGACCGGTAAATGCAATGCCCGCATCACTGCTGAGGCTGCACCGCTCTGCCTGTCCATGTCACGCTGTGTGTGTGTGTGTGTGAAAACACGCAAACACGCTCGACGGCATCATCCAGACAAAAAAATAAAACCGTGTCCTGCATTTGTTTTCCCTGCTGTAATGAACACGCACCCAATCGTGACTTCTAAACGGGGGTATGTATAACCTGAACCTCGACCTCTGTGTACCGTTACTCCTCTGATATGAAGCTGTGTCGTTTATTAGCTGTAGTAGAAAGTGTAAAGCAGTGCTGTTGTTTTCTTAGACGTCACTGTCGGTATGTTTGGTACCGACAGAAGCAGTGAAGATGTAGATAAACTCTGTACAAGTGTTGATGGTGTTTCCTGTTGCAGTTCTGTTGGAGGAGCCGCCGCCGCCGGAGGATAGTGTAGGTGAGTCAAACACACGGTCAGATAATAAACAGATAAAACTCAGTGTGATGTGTTGGTTTGACTTCATTTGATCTAGTATGTGTCACTTACTTAGTTCAGGATAGTTTGACGTTGCAACAGAGGAAAACAGGCTTGAGTACATTAATAAATGTTCCTTGAAACTTTAAAAACAAGGTGATAAAAACTTTATTCAGTCTTGGTCACTTGACCTTATTTCAGTGCAGGTTGACAGATAAAGGAAAACCAACAGAAGCCGTCTGTCCTCGTTTTATCAAATCAAATCAAATCAGGTTTTATTTGTACAGCCCAAAGTCACAAAGTCCATTTTCCTCTGAGGGCTTTACAATCTGTACAGGGAGTGACACCCTCTGTCCTTAGACCCTCGGTTCCAGTGAGGAAAAACTTGCCCACAAAAACCTTTAACAGGGAAAAAAGGTGGAAGAAACCTCAGGAAGAGCCACAGAGGAGGGATCCCTCTCCCAGGACGGACAGACGTGCAACAGATGTCACGTGTACAGAACAAATCAACACAAACATACTGTACAATGACTGATAAAATGAATTACAGTAGCAGATATGGTAGCAATAATATCAGCACAGGTGGAGTCATTAAAACCAAGATAAAACTTGTTTTACGGCTCTGCACATGAACATTATCCCGTGTTATCTGATATGTTGTGAAGATAATGACACCAATCAGAATAATGAGCAGTGACATTTCTTTTTTCTGTAGCAGAGTCTGGACAACACTTAACAAGCTCCAGAGTCACACAGGAAGCAGGTACAGTGTCTGAATTTAGAGCCGATGAAGAAGGTTCATCAACACTGAAGTTCTGTTTGTCTCCTGTCAGAGCCAGTCGCACAAGAGGAAAACCTGTCTGAACCACCAGCAGAACCAGAACCACAGAGTGAAACACCCAGAGAGGCTGAGACCAGTCCAGAGGCCGAGGGTGAGCGCACACACACACACACACACACACAGCTCTGTCAGCAGCAGGAAAACGTCTCCATCTAGTGTCCGGTGTGGAGATGACAGTTTTACCACCTGTCGTCATCATCAGTGTTTGTAATTTATAGTTTGGCACGTTCTCACTGGGACAACGCGTCATAGCATGTGGTCCCCGTTAAATGTCACAGCGTGTCACCTGAAATACAAACAGGACTGTGAGTAACACAGCTGAGAGATGTTCTTCATTCTAGATTTGTGATGAGACTCCAGAATGAATGAGCTTTGCAAGCGTTGACTTGAAGCCTGACGTTAAAGATGTTTTGTAAAGTTTGACCTCTGTCCCGTGTCACAGGAACGGCCGAGAAGCAGGCTGAAGAGAAGCTCAAAGAAAAAGGTAGGAACTGATGAAGGCCTTCACACGTGTTGTCACATTTCCACAGCTCTTCTTGCATCGCGTCTTTCATCGTGTCCTCTTCTCTGTCCTCCAGCAAAGAAGAAGAAGCCCAAACTGTTGAACAAGTTCGATAAAACCATTAAAGCGGAAATCGACGCTGCAGAAAAGCTTCGCAAGAAGGTAGAGACGACTTGTCATGCTGTCCAGAGAGCAGACAGTCTGTCTTTCAGTTTGAATGAATGTCTTTCTTCTCTCAGGGGAAGTCAGAGGAAGCGCTGAGAGCGTTTGAGACTCTGGTGCAGCAGCATCCACAAAGCCCCCGCGCTCGCTACGGAAAAGCCCAGGTACTGCACACGATCCATCAGACTGGCACTGCACTGCTGCTGTATTATTATACAGTGTTATACTGTATTATACAGAAAGCTGTGTGTGTGTGTGTGTGTGTGTGGCAGGCAGAGGACGACCTGGCTGAGAAGCTGCGCAGTAACGACATGCTGCAGAAAGCCATCAACACCTACAGAGAAGCTGCCGAGCTTCCTGATGTGACCTCCGACCTCCTGAGAGCGGCTCTGAAGAGACGAGCTGAGCGGCAGCAGTTCCTGGGTAACGAACACCGACGTTTAACTCAGAAACCTCTTTCAGACCGAGAACACGTCAACACTGCAACACGTCAACACTGCTACACTGCTTTATCAAACAGCTGCGAAAACAGGACGCCCACCTGTCAGTCAAAGCGTCCACGCTCTTAATCTGCATAACTATAAGACACTTTAATATAATCTGAACAGGTGAGTTGTATATAAATTCACCATCAGAAACATTTTTGTAAAACAGCTTTCCTCACTTCTTCTCTCCTCACGTGGTTTCCTTCTCTCCTCACATGGTTTCCTCACTCCTTCTCTCCTCACATGGTTTCCTCACTCCTTCTTTCCTCACATGGTTTCCTTGCTCCTTCTCTCCTCACGTGGTTTCCTTCTCTCCTCACATGGTTTCCTCACTCCTTCTCTCCTCACGTGGTTTCCTCACTCCTTCTCTCCTCACATGGTTTCCTCACTCCTTCTCTCCTCACATGGTTTCCTCACTCCTTCTCTCCTCACGTGGTTTCCTCGCTCCTTCTCTCCTCACAGGGAGGGATTAGGACACAGGGAAAGTGAGGGGAAATGGGATGTAATTGGTCGTGTGATCGTTTGTAACTTGGACTCATCGTTTTCTTAAAAGCCGTTTGGCCCGTGCGGGGATTGAACCATGACCTTGGCGTTATTAGCACCACGTGGTAACCAACTGAGCTGAGCAGCCAGCTGGAGCCTACCAGGAGAACAATACATCCGTCCATGATCTGTAGCCGCTCCTCCTCCTTGTCAGGGTCAGGGTGGGGCTGACTGAACAGACTCATGATGACATCATTTATAGTTTAAATCTCTGCTGAGATTCAGATCTTGTGTCTCAGGTCGGATGCGCAGCTCTCTGGCGACTCTGGAGAAGCTGACTCAGATCTTCCCAGAAGACATCGGCCTGAAGAACGAACTGGGCGTCGCCCACCTGTTGCTAGGAGACAACAAGGGCGCCAAGAAGGTGTATGAAGAGGTGTGTGTGTGTGTGTACGCTGAAAGCTTGATGGTGTTCTGAGTGTGTTTCTCTCTCTGATTGGTCGTCTGACCTCTGAGCTCCGCCCACAGGTTCTGGCGGTTGCCCCCAGCAACGGCTTCGCTAAAGTTCACTACGGCTTCATCCTGAAGTCCGAGAACAAGATCGCAGAGAGTATACCGTACCTGAAGGTTCGCCTCCTCTCCTCGCTTTATTACCTCAGCTCCTTGTTTCCTCATCGTGTTTCCTTTCCTTATCATGGTGATGCTTCTGTCCGTGTCCAGGAGGGTTTGGAGTCGGGTGAACCGGGGACGGACGACGGGCGTTTTTATTTCCACCTGGGCGACGCCCTGCAGAGGGTCGGAGACAACAGTGTGAGTAACACACACACACACACACACACACACACACGCACACCGTTCATGTCTTCATTCTAAACACAAAGAAATGTCCTGCAATGCTAAAACTGGAAACTTTCCATGGGAATTTATGGGAATTAACAGAAATTTATCAGGAATTTACTAAAATAAAGGTCGGCCCTTTAACAGAGAATTTAAATACAGTTGGGAAAATATATTTTAGCATCATGACTAAAAAACAACCAGCAACACTTGTGTTTAATAATATTTGTCTGTCTCTCTCTCTCTCTGTCTGTCTGTCTGTCTGTCCAGGCCTATCACTGGTATGAGTTGGGTCATAGGCGTGGTCATTTTGCCTCGGTGTGGCAGAGGTCTCTGTATAACGTGGCCGGTCTGAAGGCTCAGCCGTGGTGGACGGCTAAAGAGACGGGATACATCGACCTGGTGAAGGTGAAGTGTGAAACGTTTTAATTAATAATGTTTCTGTTCCAGTGAAACGAGTTAGATCGAAGCTGTGTGTCTCCTCAGACGTTGGAGAGGAACTGGAAGACGATCCGGGACGAGGCTCTGGCTGTGATGGACCAGAACACCGGACTGTTCATACCTGAGGACGAGAACCTGAGAGAGAGAGGAGAGTGGGGCCAGTACACGCTGTGGCAGCAAGGTGCACACTCTGAAATATACAGATATACATTTATATATCTACTATATATCTATATATATATATATATATATTATATATATATATATATATATATATATATATATATATATACAGCCTAATTTAAAGGTTTTTATGGTTTTTGTGTGTCAGGGAAAAAAGTTGGGAATTCCTGTCAGAGTGTCCCGAAGACCTGTCACTGCTGGACAGTTACTCTGAAGCTACAGGCTGCAAGAGAGGACAGGTACGCAGAGAACACCTGATCCAAGGCCAGGGCCACCTGAGCTAACGGTAACTAATGTGTGTGTGTTGTCTGTGTGTGTGGTGTGGTGTGTGTGTTGTGTGTGTGTGTCAGATTAAGTTCTCAGTCATGCAGCCAGGTACTCATGTGTGGCCTCACACTGGTCCCACTAACTGCAGACTGAGGATGCACCTCGGCCTCGTCATCCCAAACACGGCTGCAGGATCCGTGACCGACCAGACCAGGTACCGGACGCCCTCCTCCTTCTTTTCTCCTCTTTCTTTTCCTCTCTTCTTTTCTCCTCTTCTTTTCTCCTCCTCTCCCTCCTCCTTCTTTCTTTCCTTCCAACTCTCTTCTGTCTTCAGTCTTCTTCTCTCCTCTCTCATGACATCTGATTTTTCCTCCTCTCTCCTTATTACCTCTCCTTATTTATTCTCATCTCCCCTTTCTCCTCTCCTTCTCCTTTGTTCCTCTCCTTGTTCCTTCTCTTCTCTCTTTTTTCCTTCTCTTCCTCTCCTTGTTTCCTGTTTCCTCTCCTTGTTCCTTGTCTTCTCTCCTTGTTTCCTTGTTTCTCTCCTTGTTTCCTTGTCTCCTCTCCTTGTTTCCTTGTTTCTCTCCTTGTTTCCTTCTCTCCTCTCCTTGTTTCCTTGTCTCTTCTCCTTGTTTCCTTGTTTCTCTCCTTGTTTCCTTGTTTCTCTCCTTGTTTCCTTGTCTCCTCTCCTTGTTTCCTTGTTTCTCTCCTTATTTCCTTCTCTCCTCTCCTTGTTTCCTTGTCTGCTCTCCTTTTTTCCTTCTCTCTTCTCCTTGTTTCCTTGTTTCTCTCCTTGTTTCCTTCTCTTCTCTCCTTGTTTCCTTGTTTCTCTCCTCGTTTCCTTGTCTTCTCTCCTTGTTTCCTTGTCTCCTCTCCTTGTTTCCTTCTCTTCTCTCCTTGTTTCCTTGTTTCTCTCCTTGTTTCCTTGTCTCCTGTCCTTGTTTCCTTCTCTCTTCTCCTTGTTTCCTTGTCTCCTCTCCTTGTTTCCTTCTCTGCTCTCCTTGTTTCCTTGTCTCCTCTCCTTGTTTCCTTGTTTCTCTCCTTTTTTCCTTCTCTCCTCTCCTTGTTTCCTTGTCTCCTCTCCTTTTTTCCTTCTCTCTTCTCCTTGTTTCCTTGTTTCTCTCCTTGTTTCCTTGTCTCCTCTCCTTTTTTACTTCTCTCTTCTCCTTGTTTCCTTGTCTGCTCTCCTTGTTTCCTTGTCTCCTCTCCTTGTTTCCTTGTTTCTCTCCTCGTTTCCTTGTCTCCTCTCCTTGTTTCCTTGTCTGCTCTCCTTGTTTCCTTCTCTCCTCTCCTTGTTTCCTTGTCTCCTCTCCTTGTTTCCTTGTCTCCTCTCCTTGCTGTCTGCTCTCTGCTGACCCCTCGTTCTTCTTCATGCCTGTCTCAGGGAGTGGGAGGAGGGTAAAGTCCTGATCTTCGACGACTCCTTCGAGCACGAGGTTTGGCAGGACGCCGACAGTTACCGCCTCATCTTCATCGTGGACGTTTGGCACCCGGAGTTAACGGCGTACCAGCGCCAGACTCTGAGCCCGATTTAGATCAGGCTGAACCACAGCGAGGACCGCGAACCCGGACCAGAGACCCGGTAAGAACAGTTTGACGGATTTATCGGACTGGCTGAAGAGTCACGTGACGACGGACTGACTCGTTTTTTTGCTTTTTTTCGTGGATAAACTACTAAAACTGTCGAAGACTGTCGAAGGACCAAACCATCAGATTGAAGGATGGAAATGAAAAACAAAGTTACTACTGACGTTACAACCTCTCACCAAAACACATGCGGTACCTGTCCGATTGAGCCGGGTTCACCCAGTTTGGACCAGTTCACACGGTCATGATGGAGTTCTTTAGCTGTGGAGATGTTTTATCTCCAGGTGTGTAGAGACGTTACTGAGCAGCTGAGTTCGATGCCTTCACGATGAAACACTAAAAACAAACTGAAGGAACCTCCGTGAAAAAGTCTCACGTCCTTACGTTACGTTACGTTACGTTCACGAAATAAGAGCAGCAGCCTTCGTTTGAGCTCGACCACTATGTATTCCTCCAGTCGGGTTTTTTACTTTCACCTTTCATCACTTTTGCACAGTAACACGTAAACACGAGATGTTCTAAAAGATGATTTATATTTATATTAAAAATAAAAAATGCTGAAAAAAATCAAAAAGTCTGTTGTGTTGTTCTTTCTTTCTCTATCGGTATCGATCCCGATATTGAAGAAAATTCTCGATCACGTATCGTGACAATGAGTCGATCCATATCGGCCGATCTGCTCAGTCTAATTCTCAGCTGTGCGCTGTGAGCGAGCCAAAGGATCGGCGGTCTGGAACTTTGTCACACTACCTCAGCCAACAAACTCCACGGCTACCTGCAACACCTGCTCGGTAAATGTTCTGAAGAGCAGCGATAAACTTCAAGTTATAAACACAACCGACTTAATGAAGCAGCTACAGAAATGTGACGGCAGAGAGCGCGGAGTTCACTGACCTGAGAGAAGAACGCGGAGGCGGCATGAAGCAGATAACTTTGAAGGAGGTGAAGACAAAGAACTGACTTTGTTCTGAATGTCTGTCAAGATGCTGAAGCTGGTTTGTAAGATTGATGTACTGCTGCACAGCTATTAAAGAAATAAGTAATTAGTCACGTCTGATCCCGACCTGTTCCACACAATGAGACCGTCCCATCCTGTGGCCGCTTAGCTCAGGTGGTTGGAGCGTGGTGCTAATAATGCCAAGGTCTTGGGTTTGATCCCCGTACAGGCCAAATAGCTCTGAAGTCAACACCACACCAATCGTTTGGGACATGAAGCCAAAACTGCAGTTCCTTAAACGTCCACTTGAGGCTGGCTCCAGAAGTGAGTCAGTCTCCATAAGTCCCCATGTCCAAATGTCCAACTTCACAGCAGAAATAAACATGTTTACAGCCTGGTACAAAAAACAGTTTTGGTCTCTGTAGCTAATTTCCCCGTTCATGACAACTGTACTGAGGGTGAATTTATATACAACTCACCTGTTCACATTATATTAAGGCTTAAAGTTATGCAGGGTTAAGAGCGTGGACGCTTTGACTGACAGGTGGGTGTGGCTACAGGTGGTTTGTTTGAGCAACCAGGCTTCATTCAGCCGCCTCAGGTCGACCGATCCACGACTTTGCCGATTTTTAGATTAGTCGGGAGGTGAAAGAGGAAAACTCAGTAAAGAAGTCATGGAAGGTAGAAAAAAGTTATTAAACATCAAATTTATTAAACATTTAATTAAATTTAAAATAAAAAAACTAAACAATGAAAATGTTTCTGCTGTTGTTCTCTGAACTGTTGCTTTAATGTTTCCACACTGCTGAATGAAACATGAAACGCTGCCGTTGGTGTAAATGTTTACTTCTATACATTCATTGAAAGGAAATACATTACATTACAGTCGAGTGGAGATCAGATCACTGCTCAGTGTAGCCCTGATGATGAGTCAAACACACTGCAAAAAAAAACAATATGACGACAAACCCAGCCTTTAATATCTTACAAATAATCCACATTGTGTCAAGATATCAAGTGAAATCATCGTCAGCCTGCACGTGTCCTCACAACGCTGCAGAAATATTAAAGATAATGTGACTTTAAATATCTCAAACCAGCCGAGTGTGTCACTTTTTTTTTGCAGTGCAATAATAATAATACTTATAACAATAATATACAATCTTCAAATAAGTTAAATTCAAGAATAAAAACAATCTTTTCCTTCTGAAGTGATAATTTGGCATCCTTCACAGCACGACACGCCCTCGTACAGAAACATTTCACTCTGGTTCTTAAATCTTCATGCACGTGATCCGGCTCTGACGTGTGCTGACGTGTGCGCTGCGCTTATTAAACTGAAGGTCTAAACTTGACGCAGTTTCGTCTTTTTACGTGAAAGAACGAAAAAAAAAGTGAAATTATTCTTACCAAAGTTTCTTTCTCACCGTCCGTCCTTCGTTCCTGTGACTTGGAAAATATTTCACCTCCATTTAATTTTAGATTTCAGGACATGAACGTCAGTATTTTTATTTCAATAATGGGAAAATACTCCAGCGAGTATTTGTGAGTTTTAGAGTTTCACCAACAAGGATTATCTTTAATCACGACCTCGAATTTAAACCTGAATTAAACTTTTCTTTAAAGCTGCATTCATTGATTCGTGGCCACTTGAGGGTAGCAGAAACAACTTAATTATCACCTCATTAAATTGTTCATGTGAACTGATAAATCAAAGATCGCACCCTGAACGTAGCGGCCTGCAGCCCCTCCAACAGAAGGCGCCCAGAATCCTGATCAGACGCCCGAACCACCTCAGCTGGCTCATCAATTAGCAGCTACCCCGAGCTCCTCACCCTAACGCTAAAGGCTGAGTTCATGACCATGGGTGAGGTTTGGAACGAAGATGAACCGGGGAATCGACTGACCCAGCGAGTGGTGCAGTACTGCAGACAATGCACCAGCCTGCCGGTCCTTGAACTCCTTCACCTGGGGCAACCTGGAGGGAGCAATCCAGCAGAGAACCACGGCCTCGGACTCTCAGCCGAGCCGCTTCACACGGCCTCAGTCAGTTAAACTTTAAACACCAGTGTGCACGACTTTGATTTGCAGATTGCAACTCGCGGCCTCCTGTTCCGACAAACTCAGAACACCTCACTGAAGTTCACACTGACTGACTTTAAACCTGCTTCATCGCTTCAAATGAAATAAACCTGATCTTTATTTAAATGAATCCTTGTTGGTGTAACCCGCTCTGAAGTTTACTCGCTGTCCTCCTCTGTAACGCTCCGTGTTTCAGCGTGTTTTATGTTCCCTACCCGGCCGTGTAGCACACACACACACACACACACACACACACACACACACACACACACACACACACACTCTTCAGAGTGTGGTGTTGTCATGGACATCAGGACAGATGCTGCTGGCTCAGCTGAGAGGCATTAGACGGCTCAGAGACAGGACTGTGTGTGTGTGTGTGTGAGTGTGTGTGTGTGTGTGTGTGTGTGTGCACGTTATATAGACAGAATTTGTGTGTCTGTGTCAAGTGAATGTTGTGGTTTGTTCTCATCTTTAAAAGTGTGTGTGTGTTTGATTATGTGTTTGGTGTGTGTGTGTGTGTGTGTGTGTGTGTGTGTGTGTGTGTGTGTGTGTTCAGTCCAGGGCCAGTAGTGGTGTGCTGGTGTCTCTGTCCGTTTGTCGGAGAGTTCCTGGTTCCACCGCCGACTGAGACCTGTAACACACACAGCTGCTGTTAGCTGCTGTTAGCTCAGTTTGTTAGCCGCAGCCAGTGTCATGCCAGAACCAGAGCTGGACGACAACAGGCTAATGTTAGCTTTGACTGAGAGGACCTCACCTCTTCATCATGTCCTTGTCTCCTCCTCCTCCTCCACAGTTCTCGCGGACGTGCAGGGCGTCGTAGGTCAGCGTGTACTCGGTCTCGTCGTTGTAGTCGGGTCCCAGCAGCGTTCGAGCCCAGATGCCCATATCGTACGGAGGCAGAGTCCCGCCGAACTCTGACGGCAAACACTCGGGCTGGATGAGCTGGTGGAGCGAGTTCAGGTTGTTACCGTGGAGGAAGATCTGAGGAGGGGAGACGAGGAGAGGAAGGAGAGGAGGGTGTTAATAATTAAAACAGTAAACAGACAGAAAGACGAAAACAGAAGGTGTGTGTGTGTGTGTGTGTGTGTGTGTGTGTGTGTTTTCACCCTTTTCCTCGTCTTGTCTTTGAGGAAAGGTTTGATGATGGTGTACATGGCGTGAATGTACCACGGCTGATTCACAAAATGGATTCCTCCAAACCGAGCGGGAAAACTGTCCTGAGGAGACAAGAGTCATTCAAGATGTATGAACTGTGATCAGGTGACCCACACTGACCTGTGATCAGGTGACCCACACTGACCTGTGATCAGGTGACCCACACTGACCTGTGATCAGGTGACCCACACTGACCTGTGATCAGCTGAACGGTGTCTCTGTCATTCGTACGTCTGTTCTCACTCTATGTAACTTTGGGCTCCGGGTCGGGAGAAGTACGTAACGCTTTACGGCACTAAGTCACACAGCAGCAACTATTTCACTGGTTCTGGTGAAACTGGATCATATTTTATGGAGGAAATGTTTTCTGGTTTTCCCTCTGATGTGCTCAGTTTGTTAGCTGCGGTTAGCTGCTGTAGCTCAGTCTTGTTAGCGCTGTTAGTCAGTTTTGTTAGCTGGCTGTAGCTCATGTAGCTCAGTGTAAGCTCGTTTGGTAGCTGCTGTGTAGCTGCTGTTAGCTCAGTCTGTTAGCTCAGTCTGTTAGTCTGCTGTTAGCTCATGTTAGCTCAGTTTGTTAGCGTGCTGTTAGCCATGTTAGCTCAGTCTGTTTTAGCTGCTGTTAGCGCATGTTAGCTCATGTTAGCTGCTGTTTAGCTCAGTCGTTTGTAGCCGCTGTTAGCTGCTGTGGAGCTCAGTTTGTT
>NC_040033.1:247583-261108 GCF_000972845.2 Larimichthys crocea
TGTTAGCTGCTGTTAGCTCAGTTTGTTAGCTGCTGTTAGCTCATGTTAGCTCATGTTAGCTCAGTTTGTTAGCTGCTGTTAGCTGCTGTTAGCTCAGTCTGTTAGCTCAGTTTGTTAGCTGCTTTGAGCTCAGAGCACTAGGGAGTGTTAGTGTTTGTACCACAGGCATTTTGGACCACTGGGAAGAAGAAGAAGAAGAAGAAGAAGAAGAAGAAGAAGAAGAAGAAGAAGAAGAAGAAGAAGAAGTTTATAGGCTCAGCAGCTTTTATGGACATAATGGCAGAGGAGAATAAAGCGAAGAGGACGTTGACGGAGGAAGCTAAGAAGAACTTCTGGTTGGTTGGCCACGTGTTCTTATTTACCTGAAGTCCTTCGATTGCCAGTTTCAGGATGTTGGGGGTGAGCTTGGAGGCCTGTTTGAAGGAGAAGTTGCTCCAGTCGATGATGAGGATGAAGCCGTTGATCTGGAGCTCCGGGTTCTCTATCAGAACCTCCAGAGAGAGCAGGATCGCCCGCAGGATGTCTGTGAACGAGTTCCTGATCGAGGAGGAGGAGACCGTGTGTGTGAACAGCTAATCAATAGTTAAAGAGAGTGTGGCGCTCTGCCACGCTGTGACTCTTAACTACAACTGGCTGTGTGTGTTCTTGTCTATTTTTAGTCTAAGTACAGAAATGACTCATTAGGCTCTTGATGTTTCCAATCGATACTGAGACCTGTGTGCGTTACCTGCTCTGATCCCAGTTGGAGGCGAACAGGATGAGGATTTTTCGGCCATGCTGGTCTGGAGTCTCCAGTACGCCCGGGAAACCATCCATCAGTGCCCGCTTAATACCCGGGTCGTCCACCTGAAACACGCCCAGAGAAGAACCACTTGAACTGAGTACACTGGCATCAACGATTCAAGATGCGTCTTCATCGTTCAGAGCGTGGAAAGACCTTGAAGCTCTGGAACATGTCGAGGTTCTGCTGTCTGAACTGGAAGTACTGGGCCAGCAGTCTGAAGGTTTCCACCTGATCGAACTTCCTGGCTCTCAGGAAACGGAGGATGAAGTCGTCGTCCGTTCGCAGGAAACCGATGTCTGGCCGCGTCACGATCATGTCCCGCACCTCGAGGTGACACAGACGGAAACACAAGACATTTAGTCCTGAAGTCAAGAGACAAGAGGAACTGCAGCGGTTCAGAACAACAACGACCGTTTACGACGAAGACTTCCCAGATGGTTCTCTGTAACAAACCACCTGGCGGAGTCAGTTTTGTTCGTACTCGCACTAGAGCACCGATTGTAGATCAATCCGCTGCTGAAAATAGTTCCCCACTTTCAGCAGCTGCTTTCTCAAATCTCAAACTCAAATATTTACGAGATGTCTCCAGGTTAAGACCGGTCCAAATAAAACCTGAATTTAATCTCCATATCTAAGAGGCTGGAAACAGGGAGAGGAGTACTTTAAGGATGGACTGATTATTAACTGTGTACCTGCTGGATGTCCTGATGCAGAGTGTCCGGGTTCTCGTTCAGCTCTAAGCGAGCCTTCTCCGTCGTCTCGGAGCTCAGGCCGGCGTGCAGATGCGTCATCATGGACCTCGCTCTGGTTTGGTTCCTCACGTAAAGTTTGGTTCCAACGTTTGATGACCGCTGTCGTTGTTCTCGTCGTCGTTGTTGTACAATCTTTCAGCTCAGTTGTTAATTTGTCTAAGTAGTAAATCGAGTCTTTGCCCTTTTTGTCTGTTACACAATCTTATTTGCTGTCTGTGATCTTAAATTCAGTATTCATGAAGGCTGTAGCATGACCGAAACTCCTCAGTAGGACAATCATGGCTGTCTTCTTCTACATCGTCGGTTCTCATGAAGCTGAAGGTCGTCCCTGTTTTTGGTTTTTGATGCTGGATTGAAATGTTAGGAGTTCGTTGCAGGTTTTCAGAGTGTCTCCGTCATGGCAGGGTTAATGAAAGCACCTGAAGAAAAGACAGCTCACGTCCTTTTTGTCATGACTTGTCCTCCCGTTCGGCGTCTCACGGCTCCCTCCTCCTCCTGCTCTCGCTCATCTTTCAGGTCCTGGCCTCAGGTTTGTATCAGACCACGTCCACTCTCTGCTCCGTCATTGCTGGAGGAGTCCTGCTGTTCTGCGCTGGGGTCGTGACCCCCTCGGTGGGGTTGTTGGAGAAAGGTCAAAGGTCAGTTAAGGCAACTGGGCTCCTCGGCCTAGAGGAGAGAGGAAAACAGTTACATTTAGTCAGTGAGACAGTAAGGACAGTGACAGCTGTAGAGAGGGACAGATGTGTCATGTCCAGCTGTTGGTAGTGTTGTAGAGGAGGTCCTCTCTGAAGAGCTGGAGGTCTTCAGGAGGTCTGTGAAGGTAGAGAGGGACGCCCCTGATCTGGTAGGAACTGGTAGGACGTTCCACCAACGGGGAACAACAGACAGAAAAGTCTGGACTGTCCTGAGAGGACAGGTGGCAGAGCCAGGAGGAGGTAACATCTGTCTGTGTGAGGACGTTCAAGAACCAGAGACTGCTTTGTCGTCAGCGTTCGAGTCGGGTAAGGCCTGATTTTACTGATGTGGTGAAGTGCGAAGCGGCACGATTAGAGAAGGTTCGACTCAACGCTCGGAAAGTCGAGTGTCGGACGCTCGGTCGCCATTTGGGAACACGGGCTTTGAGAAAATGGCGTGACGTCAGTTGTATTTGTGTTTTACATTTCTATATTTTGGCAGAGGTTGGTGCTGACGCTCCACACAAGTTGCAGTCTGGTGAAGAAGAAGCAGTAAATGTGATGACACAAATACACTAACAATAACAAACTTCATGAATATCCAAGTGGAATGACTGAATACACTGTTTGTCAAACTGTGCTGTGTGACCTCGTTGTGGTAGTACTTGGAGGAATCTTTGACTAAACACATAATACTATAAAAAAAACTGATTCAACATCAGCTGATACGTCACTTTCATGCAGGTGGAGCTCGCATGCACATCGAGACACGAAGTCAGGTGGAGGTCAGAAACGGTAAAAGCTGTAGTTGCCAGAATATTACCGTAATAACTGCGGTGTAACCTTTTCTAATATTACGGTGAAAGGATGTTAGTACTGTGGATTTAACGCTTAAGGTTTGTGTTTCATATTTTTCTAAAATATGGCATTAAATATTACAGTGTTTTACTGTATAATTAACCGTTTTCAATATAAAATACTACTTTAATCTGTATGAATGTCCTTCAAATGGAAAACACAGTCATACTTCATGACATGTTTCATTCACACCGTGTCCGTCCTGTGTGGACCTGTCTGATGGTGGAGAGCTGAAGATGTTCTGAGGTTGCACATGACGTGAAAAGTTTGAGAAACGCAGATTTAATAAATAAATAAATGAATAAATAAATAAATTCTCGCTGTAAGTCGCAGCCCCCCCTGCTGGACAGACTCTGCAGCGCACCGACCTGTTTATATATCGGTCAGTTTAATCTGTCCAACATCTTTTCATTTCAGTTGTTACTGCACGTGCTTCACTCAGCAGATGTCGGAGCATCGTGCATCAGATCTCTCTCCACTTCTATCTCCATCTCATGTCGGGCTGGGACAGGAGGGGGGAGGTGGAGATGACCTCAAGCCCACCTGCTGTAGGCCCAGCGCACACCCCCAACCCGACCCCATCTGTCCAGTGTGTGTGTCCAGTGTGTGTGTCCAGTGTGTGTGTGTCCTGTGTGTGTGTGTCCTGTGTGTGTGAGGCAGCAGGATGGAGGATCAGATCCTCGAAGGTCCCTCAGGAGCCTGATTTACATTTTCCACCGCTGACATCAAACATGAAGCCAAATAAAACCAAACTCATGATGTGTGTGTGTGTGTGTGTGTGTGTGTGTGTGTGTGTGTGTCCACCAAATGTCCTCACATTTTCAGAGCATCGTCCGTGTGTGCGCTGGATACTCACAGGAAGAGACCCGCTAGGTGTGCTGGTTGGATCCCGGCCGTCCTGGCTGGCCCGTCGGCCCTCCGGTGGTGGTGCTGTTGGTGTTGGTGGTGCTGATGCTGGGGACGGTGGCGGTGGTGGCCATCAGTATCCCGCGGACGAACAAACAAAAAAAAAGGTTTCAGTCCAAATCCAAAGATCGAATCAAACCGATTGAAACAATGAGACGGGAGGTCCCCGCAGGCTCAGCCCGTCCGGTGGCTCCGTGCGGGCATCAGAGCGCGAGGAGGACGGCGCAGCATCACTGATGCGTTTTCACTTTGTGAGAAGACGTCAGGATGCTGCGAGCACGGCAAGGACCCATGAAACACACACACTTCCGCTCACTGCTTTCAAAAGAAAAAATACACCGGGTTTTATTTTGAAAAGATTGTTATTTATTAGATAGATAGATAGATAGATAGATAGATAGATAGATAGATAGATAGATAGATAGATAGATAGATCTAAATTTAAATGTGTACAGAGAAATTAAATATATAACTGTTGAGAAGTTAACCCGTGCTAAACATCGATACAAAGACTTTATAAAAATAGAAAGTGACTGTAGAAAAAAAAAGGTTTTATAGAAATATGAGTTGAACTACAAATGAGGACAAAGGACTATGTGCAGTTACATTAGGCTGTAAACTGATGAATGTCACAGCATGTAGCAGAGGTAATAATCATAATAATAATAATAATAATAATAATAATAATAATCAGAAATACTTTATTAATCCCTGCAGGGAAATAGTTTCTGTTACCGCAGCTCCCACACGGCATGAGATAGTAAGAAAAACAAACTTTAACACTACACCACCTTACACATATCCTGTTTTAACACTATATACACAGTTAAATAGAACCAGTAAGAGTGAACTATGCAGTATATAAATCTAAAACCTCATAAAGAATTTAGGAGGAGTTGTACAGACTGATGCTCACACAGACAATAATAATATAATAATAATAATAAATAATAATACTATAATAATTAAAGTTCATGACATAATGTACACAGAGCTATCGACACACCCAAGCTTAATTTTGTCTATTTGTAGGAAATATTTTATTTATGTGAGACAGGTTTTATGTTTATATCTAAAGAACATTACACAAATACACAGAACACACAGTGTCAGGTTGTGCAATAACAAAATCCACTGTACCTGTACATTATGCATTTCCACTGTTTACATTCAGTGATTTTATAATAAATAAAATGCTTCCAATCAGGTCTCTGGACACGATTTAGTGTTCTTTTATTTGAAGCCATACTCTGTTTCCGGTCTCCATCCCTGTTAACTTGACGTACTGAACGCGCCTGCACAGCAGCTGACGGCCATGCGCGTTCACGAGTCAACCTGGACAGATTGTTGTTGTGCGCGCACACGCAGTGGCCCGGTGCGCGCAGCGGTACACGCACCTTATGTGCACATAGGTTACAGGAAGTCGATCTTAAAACAAAATTAATTATATTATCAATTTGCTTAAATTTATCACAGTTGAATGTTTGAATCCACGTTTATTTAATATTATATTTAATATAATTAATTAATTAATTCATCACTCTGTCATTCGACTTTTTACACTACCTTTTACACTCTGTACCTGAACAAATACTGGAACACACACTTCATATCATATGTGATATGTGTTATTAAACCATATTGATTTTATATATCATATTTATACAACATCTTATTTTCGTATTTACATATTCATAGTATATTATGTGTGTGTGTGTGTATATATATATATATATAATATATAATAGATATATATATATATATATATTATTTTTTATATATATATATCTTAGTTAGTTGTGTATGTTGCACACCTGCACAGGCTAAGTATATCACAAGAGATGCTGGCTGCAGACCTCCACTGTCAGGCCCGGAAATGCAAGGGACACATTTCAAAATAAAATCGTGAATGAATTTGTAATGCACTTCCGGTTTGATTGTTTCCTCACAAATGAATTTTAGTAAATAATGACATAAAATCTTTCAATTCCCGGTCTATGTATATATTGTTTTTATAGTAAACTATTTCGGGATCTGGTTATTATAGACACAGATTAAATGTTAAATATAAATATTTCAATATTTATCATCACAGTAAACATGTTACACACATTAGTAGCTGTAAACACTCAGCATTAGAAAATACATACGTTGGTTTGGTGCTTACATAGGAGTAGGTAAACATTTATAATCATCACTTTAAAAGTTACATACGTTGTTTTTGGTGCCTGTTTGTTTCCCAGATATATTAGTGTGTGTGTGAATGGGTGTATAAGAGACATTAACTTAAAGAACTTTGTAGAAAGGCGCTTTATGAAGTTCAGTCCATTTCCTGTTATTAGTTTACGGGCAGATCTGCCACATCCAATATGGCGGACGCGTTAACGTAACGCAGCAACGGACCAACCTGCTCAGTGAGGCGTCTGAAAATCATTTTCATCTGAAAATGAAAATGACCCTCTCAAAATGTCCTCTCCACCTCCCAAAAACGTCATCACTTCCGGGCCTGACAGTGGAGGTCTGCAGCCAGGTGCCTCTCAAATATATGACACATTTCTATATGTATCTCTTCTATATGTGAGGGCTTTTATTGTGAAGGCGTGCCGTACAGCCGCCTCAGAGAGTGACGCGCTTCCTGTTGTGCTCAGCTGTGAATCAGTCCGTGACGTCGTCTCTGTCTGTCCAACCTTTGAGATCATTAACATTAAAAATAATTTTATTATTCATTAATCACCTTTATTTCAATTAACGGACCCATCGCCGACAGCTTCCTGTCCGTGTCACAGCGCGGGAATCGAACCTGCTCCCGGAGCTAACGTTAGCTCAGCGGCTAGCCACCGTGCGAGGAAAGAAACCGACCAACCGACCAACCGACCAACCGACTAACCGACTAACCGACATCAGCGGAGTCATGGATCCGACAGGAGTCACAGCGGGAGCTCCGAAGGTGAGCACGGGCTCTGGTGCTGGTGAGGCCGAGTTTGGCTCCCTGTGAGCGGACACGTGAGTCAGCAGCTGCCGCTCAGACCCCGGAGACATTTAAAGTTCAGCTGCCTCACGTCTGTTTATCTGTAGACACTGTGTCTCCATGGAAACGCGTTGATTATAAACAATCACATGTTTATTAGCGACCCAGAGGGGGCGTGGCTTCACACCTGAGCTGGACATGTCTGGACATGTCTCTGTGACGTAACAGTGACGTGAGGTTAAAGGTCAGGTGTGTTATCCCGAACACGTGACGTAACAATGAGGTTAAAGGTCAGGTGTGTTATCCCGAACACGTGACGTAACAGTGAGGTTAAAGGTCAGGTGTGTCCGGTTCAGCGAGCCGGTTCTTTTTGCTGTACTTACTATAAGGAGCCGAGCTTTCAGCTCCCAAACGACTGCTCACATTTTATTAATTGGTTTGATTAATTATTATTATTATTATTATTATTATTATTATTATTATTTATAGTGGCCCTTTGTCACTATCCGTGCACGCTGGTGGTTTAAAGGGCTTGTACGCGTGCAGGTGTAAACACAGCCAATGTCCAAACGTTACTGATTATATGTTGCAGGTTTATTAGGCCACACACAGACGACTCAATAATATATAATTATCATTATTGTTATTATTATTATCATTTTATATTTTTAAATGTTATTATATTTTATTTTATTTTGACATTGAAAAAAAGTTTTTTTTTTTGTGTGAGAACAGGCATGGCACGAGGCAGCGTGTCAGGAGACAGTGAGGTTAAAGACAGTCGATCTGGCCGTCAAAGAAGGAAATAGAGCTACTGCACGTAATCTTGGCATCCCGTGTTGATGCCGTAGTATTTTCAGGCACAGTTTGAAAAAAAGCTTAAATTTAAACTAAAAAAAATCTTCCGTACCGTCTTTCTGTGTGAATTCCTCATGTTACAGCGGCTTATATTCAGGTGCGCTCAATAGTCCGAAAATTACGGTACTTCTTCTGCGCTGTGTTGGTTCTAGTCCAGTTCTAACCACACCGGCTCCGCCGCGGTCCGGTTCAGAAGCGGGGCCTCGATAAAACACGTCGTGACAGACGGACAGAAGAGAAACTAATGAAGTTCGTAGCATATTTCCACATGTAGACGCAGATTTAGAAGGACATGAACCAGGGAAATGACCAAACCTGAGCGAGCGAACAAAGTGTGGAGGGATAGACGGAAACAGACGCCTCCTTTGAAGTGAATGGGAAACCTGCATGCAGCCTTTTTGTCCAACAGAGGACAGACCAGTTAAAGTCATAGAGAAACGTGTGTGTGTGTTTCACACAGAGTCCGTGGGGCTCGGGGGCCCCGGCGGCTCCGGCCTGCTCTCTGACTGACGTGATGAGTGAGCAGCTGGCCCGACAGATGGAGGAGGAGAGCGACGCCTTCCCTGCGCTGACGGAGTGAGTTTGAATGTTTGAGTACGCAGACTGTGTCTGAACGTGTGATCACATCAGGCTGACTCTGTCCGTCCGTCCGTCCGTCTCTCAGTCCCGCAGCAGATCTGTTGTTGTTGTCGGACGAGGTTTCCGATACGACGAGCGACCTGATGCTCGCCAAGATGCTGCAGATGCAGTTCGACCGCGAGTTCGACGATCAGCTCCGCCGGGAGGAGAAGAAGTTCAACGGGGACAGCAAAGGTAGAACAGCGAGTTTAACGTGTGGCAAAAAGACCGACCGCTGCTTCAGGTCAGTGACCGTCTGATGTTTGTGTCCAGTGTCCATCTCCTTCGAGAACTACCGCATGGTCCACCCGTACGAAGACAGCGACAGCTCGGAGGACGAGGTCGACTGGCAGGACACGAGACACGACCCCTACAGAGCCGGTAACAACCCGACAGAGTGTGGACGAGAGAAGTTACCAAACGTTACAGCTCATGTACTCTGAAACTCTGTGTGTGTGTGTGTGTGTGTGTGTGTGTGTGTGTGTGTGTGTGATGACTCAGAAAAGCCGCAGACCACGCCCAGGAGAGGCTTCACCGGGAAAGGCAAGAACATCACGACCAAACACGACGAGGTGACGTGTGGCCGCAAGAACACGGCGCGCATGGACAACGTAAGACTGTTAATACACGATCAGTCATCAGTATCTGTCCGACGACTGACAGACGGGTCCATCAGAAAGACACAATGATGACTCAGTAAGACAAAGACGTCCAGTATCGTCAGACTCAGTTTCAGGCTGATCAGTCAAATCAGATTTAGATTTTAATATTCAAATGTCGAAATGCCAAGACACACACAGACAGGATCACGACAGAGTCCCCCCCCCCCACCTCATCTCTGTCTTCCTCCCCCAGTTTGCTCCGGAGGTCCACGTCGGCGATGGTCTCGGCATGGACCTGAAGTTGTCCAATCAGGTGTTTAACTCTCTGAAGCAGCACTGCTACAGCGAGCAGAGACGCAGCGCCAGGCTGCACGAGAAGAAGGAGCACTCCACCGCCGTACGTACTGAAACACGGCAAACACATGACGCACCACACGGGCCGCCGTTTCTCCAACAAACCAACCACAGCTGTCTGCCTGTCTCTCCGCAGGAACAAGCCGTGGACCCTCGCACTCGTCTGCTCATGTATAAAATGGTGAACGCCGGCGTGCTGGAGAACATCAACGGATGCATCAGCACGGGGAAGGAGTCTGTCGTCTTCCACGCCAACGGAGGGAGGTGAGTGGATCAGCACGCTTAGATCAGAAACCTTTAAAGAACCCAGAGTCTGACCTGTGTGTGTGTGTGTGTGTGTGTGTGTGTCAGCCTGGAGGAGCAGCCTGTTCCTGACGAGGTGGTGCTGAAGGTGTTCAAGACGACGCTCAACGAGTTCAAGAACAGAGACCGCTACATCAAAGACGACTACCGCTTCAAAGATCGCTTCAGCAAACTGAACCCGCGCAAAGTCATCAGGCTGTGGGCCGAGAAGGAGATGCACAACCTGACCAGGTGAGCCCCGCCCTGCAGGTACGACCACGCCCTGCAGGTACGACCACGCCCTGCAGGTACGACCACGCCCTGCAGGTACGACCACGGCCTGCAGGTACGAACACGGCCTGCAGGTACGACCACGCACGTTCGCTTCCATCCACGACCACTGCGTGAACGTTAGGAGGTAGTTCAAGAGATGAGCAGAGCAAGATGATGTCATTAAAAGTGTGTGTGTGTGTGTGTGTGTGTGTGTGTGTGTGTGTGTGTCTTCAGGATGAAGAAGGCGGAGATTCCCTGTCCGGAGGTGGTGCTGTTGAAGAAACACATCCTGGTGATGTCTTTCATCGGTAAAGATCACGTCCCCGCTCCCAAACTCAAAGACGTCACGCTGGGATCAGAAGACATGAAGAACGCCTTCTACCAGGTCCTACATGTACGTACACACACACACACACACACACACACACACACACACACAGGTTGATCTGATTGGACGTTAAAGCAGGTGAACTCTGTCTCGTGTCTGTCTGCAGCTGATGCAGCTGATGTATCAGGAGTGTAACCTGGTCCACGCTGACCTCAGTGAATACAACATGCTGTGGCACGACGGGAAGGTACGGCCGCGAGCCAATCAGCTTCTTCTTCTCCTTCCTGTTCGTCCACACAGCTGCTCTAACATCTGTCTGTCTGTCTGTAGGTGTGGCTGATAGACGTCAGTCAGTCCATCGAGCCGACCCATCCTCACGGCCTGGAGTTCCTCTTCAGAGACTGCAGGAACGTTTCCACGGTAACGCCGTTTAAAGCTGCAGCGAATGTTTTTACGCTGGACACGGAGCGACTGTCCCGTCACCTTGTCCTCATTAAGGAGCAGAGTTTTAAATTTGTGTGTGTGTGTGTGTGTGTGTGTGTGTGTGTGTGTGTGTGTGTGTGTGTGTGTGTGTGCGTGCCACAGTTCTTCCAGAAGAGAGGTGTGAGTGAAGCGATGAGTGTTTACGAGCTTTTCAACGCCGTGAGCGGACTGAACATCCCTGTAGGTGCAGAGGACGAGGCTGAGTTCATGTCTGAGGTAACACACACACACACACACACACACACACACACACACACACACACACACACACACACAGGTCTGACCTCTGTGCGTGCTCTCTGGCAGATCGTGGCGTTGGAGAAGAGGAACGAGGATCACGTGCAGAAGCGAGGGAAGAAAACGTTCCCGGTGGGCTGTGAGGACGCCGGCCCTCCTTTAAAACCCGACGCAGACGACTAGCGCCCGCCCGGCTCGCTCTCTCTTCACGATCCCGCCGTGTTGAAAACGCTGTAAAGAGGTGATGAACAGAGGAGGAGGCAGCGTGGGCCTCCATCGCCTGCCACCACCCACTGACCCCACCCACCAACTACCTCCTTGAAGCAGGCAGGGCGGAGCGCCTCCTCCTGGCCGGAGGAAGGAGTTTCACCGTGACGGATGTTGAAGTCGGAGCGTCCTGACGGGCCACATCTCATCTCCTCATCAGTCCACACGGCGTGCTGATGATCCGTCAGAATAAACACGTTTGTTTCAGCTTTGTTCAAACTCTTCATTTTAAATTCTCGTGCAGAGTTTGAGGCGATGAGTCGGGCTGGTTTTTGTACGAATGAGAGTTAAAACGATGCAGAGTGTGACGATGTGGGTGAAAAAGAAAAAAAAACATGTTGGGTTTGAATATTTCACTCTGTAGGCAAAGATACGCTGACTAATGTTCTATTGATAATCTGAAAAGCTGCTTTTTAAAGGTCCAGCGTGTCTCATGGGGCTTTAATTCCAGAACCTAATCTTCAAACTGTCCTGATTCTTTTTGTCTTTGTTACCTTTTTAAAATGAGACGTTCTGCTCGCTGCTGTAGGTCGATCAGGACGGAGAGCGTGACGTGAGGGGGGGTGAATCCAACACACACTGAGCTCCTGTTCATCCTGTTGACACAATAACAATCTGTTCTGGTTCCGGTCCAATAGTCGAGTCTCTATGAACTCTACATTTAAATCTAAAGCTCAACAAATGAATTTAAATGAGAAAATATCTGAATGATAAACTTTATTCACAGTTTGACATGAAGTGTTTTGAAACCTCTCAGTGGAACGATGACAAATAAAGTGATAAATTATTAAACATAAATGCCAATAAAACATGAAACAGAGTTGGCATCAATAAAAATCTACATCCGACTCAAATCTGCCTCAACGCCTCTTTTTTAAAAATGAATTTTATTTGTTTATTTTGGCTTTTTTTCCACACATTTTATTATTTTTTTATTATATATTTTCAGTTTAAAAGTCCAGTTGTGTTGGGATGAAACTCTGCAGACTAGACGAGATATTAAAAGATGAAGCAACTTTTTGTTTATTTATTGTTTTAATATAAAAATTCTAACATTTGTTTTTATGTTTACAAAGTTACTAAAATCTTCAAGCACGTGATCGTCACACTGTCACATGACTCCCGGCACCAACAACACAAACACTTCCGAACTGACTCCTTCAAAATAAAAGCGCACAACTCTCCACAAATAGGATTTTTTTCTTGTGCAAAATCGAAAAACTAATGTTCCTGCTCCAGTTTGAACTGTGCTGTTCAATGAAGGAAGTTACAGAAGCCCTAGGCAGTCTTACATTCATACATGTTATTATTTAATGTGTTTTCTTGAGCTCTCGAGTTATTTATGTCAGAATAACATGAAGAAACAGAACAGAGGACTTGACAGGAGCAACATCTAAGAGACGATTCTTCATAGTGAGCGTCTAGAGCCGAGAGGGTCAGCGACACACTGACAGACTGTTTTATGCATAAAAATAAGGATTTCATGAAAACACTGAATGAAAAATTGCTTACTAGCACACAAACCTTTCATGACTGCTAAACTAGGCCAACGAGGAAACTGAACGAAGAGCCATGTGAGAGTCGACTCTTCTATGGGAGCCGAGCCAAAAGAGACGAATCTTTGCAAAGAGCTGAACTTCCCATCACTGGTGAGGGTTCAAGGTTCTAATATTTTGACAGACATGACGGGCCATAATATCAGAAACAGCTTTTAATATAATGCAGTCCTGCAGCACCCTCTCACAACAGTTTAATCTGATGCATACACCTGCCCCGCTTTTATTCTGAAGGGCAGCGGTAGTGTGGCGGCGGTGTTCTTCCTGGTGTCAGGACTCTGACCTGAGGCTGAAGCATCAACAAAGTGTCCGAGCTGGCGGACAGCATGGACGAGGAGCATTACCTGGAGCTCTGCGAGAGCCCGGTCCAGTTCGAGCACGCCTCCAGCGTCAACAACGTCTTCTTCGACGAGGCCAACAAGCAGGTGAGCTGCGGCTGGTTAGCACTGAGGTGGCTAAAGGAGCTAAGTCAGTGTGTTACAAACAAACTGAATAAATACCACACATATAAACACCAACTGAATAAATACCACACATATAAACACCAACTGAATAAATACCACACATATAAACACAAACTGAATAAATACCACACATATAAACATTAAACTGAATAAATACCACACATATAAACACAAACTGAATAAATACCACACATATAAACACCAACTGAATAAATACCACACATATAAACACCAACTGAATAAATACCACACATATAAACA
>NC_040033.1:264178-282233 GCF_000972845.2 Larimichthys crocea
AAAAAATTCAAAGAAGGCATCGGCAGGAAGCACCTTCTCAGAGCTGTCTGAAACTTCTTGCGGTTATCAAGGTTATGTTATGCACATTTCGACGTGCGCACATTTCGACGTGCGCGCATATGCGAGGGCCCGACCATCGCTGCTTGCAGCTTTAATTCCCTTTATATTTCACCTTATATGCATTAGCGATGTGAACAGTAATAATAACATATATTAAATATGTAATGTATTGATTCCCTCCACAGAATGGACGATAAAGGAGAAGTGAAGTGTATCAAGTTCTCCATTGGAAATAAGATCTTGGCAGTTCAGAGAACTTCAAAATCTGTGGTGAGTTTCTCAGAACAAGACAATTCATACCTCCAACTAAACATGCTTACATGTACAGTAACTTATTTTGAAGGAAAACTTCCACCTGACTTTGTTTTCTTCACTGTCTGTCCAGCAACAATCATTCACATGTTGTTTTTAATGTTTAAAGTGAACTATTGATCTGATGTTTGCAGGATTTCATCAACTTCATACCCGACTATCCGCACACAGAGTTCACTCAGGAGTGCAAGGTACGCTACACTATCTGGTCTTTTTATTTAAAACGTGTCTCTTCCCTTTTTTCTTCTTTCTGTAATGAGAACCTGACTGAGCTGTGAAGAGAAAACAGGAGTTTGAAGTTTAACAGCTGATATGTGTGTAAATAAACTGTCTTTTTGTCTCGTCCTGCAGACGAAGAACGCTAATGTTTTGGGTTTCTGTTGGACCAACTGGAATGAGATTGTCTTCATCACTGACCAGGGAATAGAGTTCTACCAGGTAATCAAAGCAACTCTCCTGGCTGTTTTGTGTCCTGAAATCCAGATTTTTGGGAGCTCTTTTACTTTAAAAGCTTTTTAAATTATCAAGCTTAAAGGGCTGGTTTCATTTGTGTCTATGTGATATCCGAGTATTGATGCGGATAAATCTCAGAACTGCTGCGTCCACGGTTCAACTCCCGTCCGGGGACATTTGTTGCATGTCTTCCCCCACATTTCCTCTCTGCCTGTACACTGACACGATTTAAAAACTCTTGTAGGCATCGTTACATACAAACAAAGTGCGACTGGTGCAGAGCATGTAGGAGGTTTAAAGACGTGGTGCTACATGTTGAGTCAAAAAGAATTAAAGTGTTAACCCTGGACAGTCTGAGATGTCCTAAAGTAACGAGATATGAGGACAACAACAGTGTGTCTTCTCTCCTCAGGTGTTTCCAGACAAGCGCAGTCTGAAGCTGTTGAAGAGTCAGAGCATCAATGTGAACTGGTACCAGTACTGTCCAGAGACGGCCGTCATCCTGCTGTCCACCACCGTGCAGGGAAACATCCTGCAGCCCTTCGCCTTCAGGGTGAGCAGACTGTCATTATCTGAACACTGATTTTATTTTACTGGCTGGTTTAGGAGAAACTTTGTCTTTATATATTGTCTCATATGTCACATGGAAATGAGTAAAACAGTCATTTGAAGCGACCATCCATTGAACAAACATACCGACTGAAATCTGACCTGAGGGCCCAGAAATGAACCAACATGGTCGATCCTGACACGTTCATTCACTGCCCAACAACGTGCTCGTGAATCTTTCCTGAATTTCTAGTCGAGATAAAATGCCATTTAGTCACAGAGGGTTTGTGGAGGAGGGCATGTGGGTGGTAGCTGTAACATAATTTGACGGGAAACAAGAAGTTTAGTGAAAAAGATCAAAATCATCAGCCACAAAGAAAGAAAGAAAGAAAGAAAGAAAGAAAGAAAGAAAGAAAGAGACAAGTTCACAAAAACATTTTTCTAAAGCTATTTTACTGGAAATTAGAAAAGAACATTTATTTATAGTTAGTTATTATTATTCCAAATCTCTCCAGTTAAATTGAATTAAACTTGGTACTTACTCATAAGTTCTACAGCGTAATGTTCCAGACCTTTGAATTTAAATTAAATACTGATGCTGATCTACAGTCAGACAGACCCAACGAGGAACCGAAAATCTGACCGGGGAGATCAGCCGAGGGTTTTTATCCACGTATATTTATCTGTAAGCTACAGGTAATCTCTGCAGGTGAGAACTGAACTCATGTTTTTATGAATAATACATCATGTTTTGTTTTTCAGAATGGGACCATGTCTAAGATGACCAAGTTTGAGATCGAGCTGCCGGTCATCCCCAAACCTGCCAAACTCAGTCTGTCGGAGAGAGACATCGCCATGGCAACCATGTAAGTTGCTGTCGATCTCACACACACACACACAAGTTGAAAGAAACCTGTGATGTTGTGAACTGATATTTGCTAAAGTTCTGCATGTCTTTATCTTTATTTCTCTCTCTCTCTGTAGTTATGGTCAGCTGTTTGTGATGTATCTGAAGCATCACTCAAGAACAGCCAACAGTCCCAGTGCAGAAGTGGTGCTGTATCACCTACCGAGGTACACTGACTGTAGACGTCCTGGACTGAGAAATGTCTAAACCCGACTGGGAGCTATTAACAGTTTCATGTTAGTAGTCAAAATAAACTTTGTGTGTGTGTGTTCAGGGATGGGGCGTGTAAGAAGAGTCATGTGTTGAAGCTGAACACGACGGGGAAGTTTGCTCTGAACATCGTGGACAACCTGGTGGTGGTTCATCACCAGAGTTCACAGGTTTGATCGTCTGTATTACTCATATGTGTTTCTGTGATGGAGATGTTGTGCTTTTTACTAATCTGACAAATACCACACATCTAAACATTAAACTGAATAAATACCACACATATAAACATTAAACTGAATAAATACCACACATATAAACACAAACTGAATAAATACCACACATATAAACACTAAACTGAATAAATACCACACACATAAACATTAAACTGAATACCACACATATAAACATTAAACTAAATAACACACATATAAACATTGAACTGAATAAATACCACACATATAAACACAAACAGAATAAATACCACTCATATAAACATTAAACTGAATAAATAACACACATATAAACATTAAACAGAATAAATACCAAACATATAAACACAAACTCAATAAATACCACACATATAAACATTAAACTGAATAAATAACACGCATATAAACATTAAACAGAATAAATACCAAACATATAAACATTAAACTGAATAAATACCACACATATAAACATTAAACTCAATAAATACCACACATATAAACACTAAACTGAATCAATACCACACAAATAAACATTAAACTGAATAAATACCACACATATAAACACAAACTGAATAAATACCACACATATAAACATTAAACTGAATAAATACCACACATATAAACAATAAACTGAATAAATACCACACATATAAACATTAAACTGAATAAATACCACACATATAAACATTAAACTGAATAAATACCACACTTATTATCAGTTATCTGCAGCATTCATCAGTTTTTTGGTGAAAATTGTCGGACCCCCTGCAGTACATTATGGACCCCCAAGGGTCATGGACCTTTGATTGAAGACCCCTGTTCACCATTTTACAGCCACCTCTTTCACATCGGTTTGGCCACAGTGTTAAACTGGCTTTTTTTCACAGACGTCTCTGATCTTCGACATCAAGCTGAAGGAACCAGACTGCGCTGTCAACACACACCAACCTGTCCTACCTGCCCGCTCCATACACCCCTACAGGATACCATTGTCAGGTACACACACACACCATCACACACCATCACACACATCAGGTTATTGAGAGTGTTTATTCATCTTTCAGGTCCAGCCGTTGTTCCCTCTCAGCCTCCTGTTCCGTGTCAGCTCTGTATCCTCTCGCCTCTAAAACCAGTTTTACTGTGTCGGCTTGAGAAAATGTTTTTTTAGCTGTTTGACCTTTAACCGTCAGTCCAGACTCTTCCTCCTGGAGCGTCTTCCAACCCGACATCATCATCAGTGCCAGCGAAGGTGAGGGATACACACATCAACACACACTCAGAGATAAACGACGTGACAGTGCTCTCCACCTTCCACCATTAAGGCTGGAGTAACTTAAAGTGTCCCTCTGTGTTTCAGGTTATCTCTGGTACTTGCAGGTGAAGTTGCCTCCAACCGTCAACCTGCTGCAGGACAAAGGCAAACTGATGGACTTCCTGTTACGACGGAGAGACTGCAAGATGGTCATCCTGTCTGTCTGCTCACAGAGTACGTCTCTGTCTGACACAAAGTGAAACATCGAGGTACCACATCCAGTTTCTAGTGACCATTCTGTCTCCTTCTCAGTTCTGGAGGGCGGAGAGAAGGGAAGTCTTCCCGTCGTGGCGACCGTCTTCGACAAACTGAACCAGGTGTATAAAGAATACCTGGAGGCAGAGCAGACCTACACCGTGGTGGGTGATGTCAGCACGTAGCAGCACACAGCTGGATACATTCACTTCAACACCTGTAGTGTTTGTACACTGTGATGTTTGTGTTCGTAGGCGATGGAGTCCGGTCCCAGTCGAGGCAGCGCGGCCCAGAAGCGCCCAGTCAGAACCCAGGCGGTCATTGACCAATCAGACATGTACACACACGTCCTGTCATCTTTCACAGAGAGCAAGGTACATAAACACACACACATACACACACACATAAAGATCTCTGTTTGTTTCAAATCGTTTACTCTTTGACACAACATGAAATCAGACGTTGACTGCTCTGTGCTCTGCAGGGCGTCTCCCATAAATTCATCATTGCAGTGTTGATGGAGTACATCCGCTCTCTGAACCAGTTCCAGATCACTGTACAGGTAAAAAAACAAACAGTTTGCTGATGACACCGTCCTGTTCCCAAGAGAGACCTCCGGACAGACTTGTATCGTTGTCTTGTCTTGCGTCTTTCAGCATTACCTGTATGAGTTGGTGATTAAGACGTTGGTGCAACACAATCTCTTCTACATGCTGCACCAGTTCCTGCAGTATCACGTCCTCAGCGACTCCAAACCGCTGGTGAGTTCACACCATCGTCAGTTTGTTATTAGTGGACAGAGCTTCCAGGTGTATTAAACCTGCATTCTTTCTGATGGCCACCAGGGGGAGAAAGAAGTCTGATTGTATTGAGTCTTATGGAGAATCGACTCCTCAGCTGATTTCTTCATGAGTTTGTGGTTTCTAGTTTCAAGTCGTCTTCCACAGACGCATTTGGTAAATTATGTTTCTATTTAGAAGCAAAGTACGCTTGACTAACAAGTCATTCTCAGTGAGTCCGTCCAGATCGAGACACCAGGCTCACGAAACTCTTAAAACCTCATCAGTGTTTTCACAAACAGTTTCTGTTCAGCCAGAAGACGACCGGGGGTTAACGGACAACAGCAGCACGGCACTCACCGGCCAAATATCTTGTCACCGGGTCTAAAAACGCCAAAATACTGACGTCCTTAATGCCAAACTTCAAATGAGTTCAAAATAGTCCACAAACCAATGAATAAACTGACTCTTGAACTCTGTTTGGACTGAAACCAAAAATCTACTTTTAATTTGACCAACATGAAGTCATAGTCTTTTTTTTTTTTTTATGATTCACATTTTACAAGATTAAACTAAGGAGAACATTGGAAGAACAACAACAAGAAAAAATATTCAAAATTAATAAATAATAACAATAATTAATAATAAAAAAATTAAAATAAGGCAAAGTCAAGATAAAAGATGCACCATCTTATTTTGACCATAAAACATATAAATATGTTGAATGAAATAAAAAATGAAATACAATAAATACATGACAACTCCCAGACAGATACATCAGTCCATGCTCAATATGTTAAGCAGTCCATTTACCAGGAATCCACCACTATACTGTTGCTGTCCCATGTGAAATTCACTGACCACAAGTAGACACAACAGAAACAGATCCCTGCGTAGCATCCAGTCCACCTCCACCATCATTTCCATCCCACTCCCCCAAAACAGCCTACATGAAGTCATAGTCAGTATGTGCAGTAATATAAAACCATTTTGTTTTACTTGTTACTTTTATTTGTGGATGATGTATTTCAGTTTTCCTACGTGATCACAGGAAGACAAATATTTAAAATAGAACATTTGTAAGCGATTTAACATAATCCTGAGTAATTAACAGTAATGAAATTATTGTGAAAGATTCAGTGTTGGAACTAACAATTATTTTCATTATCCATTAATCTGCCAGTTATTTTCTACATTAACCATTTAATTGTTGGGCGTCCTTAAATGTCCTGATTTGTCTAAAGTTCAGAGATATTCAGATTAATATGATCTAAAAACAGCAGAACTAATGGTAGCAATCATTCTTCTGCATATCGACTTATGGATTAGTTGACTTGTTGTTGTAGCTCTAGTGTACAAATCACTGCAACTGTGAACCCAAACTTTGCTGCCCAGAAGTTTAAATTCATGTTAACTTCCATTTTTAATTGTTTCTTTGTGTTCAGGCCTGTTTACTTCTGTCCCTGGAGAGTACATACCCGCCTGCACACCAGCTGTCACTGGACATGTTGAAGGTATCAAACACACACACACGGGCTTTAAGTAACGACACACACATGCACTACTTTAAATCTGATTTTACATTTACTCTGTGTGTTTTTAGCGTCTGTCCACGGCCAACGATGAGATTGTTGAGGTCCTGCTGTCGAAGCAGCAAGTTCTGGGCGCGCTCAGATTCATCCGCAGTGTCGGTACGTCCAATGAAAGAATGTTTATTCTTACTGAAACTAATTCTCATCATGATTGATGAGTTTTTCAAAAAGTCCGAACATTGAAACGATGCTGTCTTAGCAGTTTTATAAAACTGAGACTGTGAAAGCGACAAAGACTTGTTAGAATGATCTTAATTGTAAGAACTGTAAACATATCAGATTACCTGAAGCGATGGCTTGAGTCTGGACAACAAATAAAAGAACGATAGTCACGAACGAGATCACAGCCAATCGAGAGGGCGCCTGCTCACGTATTAAACGTGTACACTCACCGGCCACTTTATTAGGTACACTTCGCTAGTACCGGGTTGGGCCCCCTTTTGCCTCCAGAACTGCCTTAATCCTTCATGGCATAGATTCAACAAGGTACTGGAAACATTCCTTAGAGAGTTTGGTCCATATTGACATGATAGCATCACGCAGGTGCTGCAGATTTATCGGCTGCACATCCATGATGCGACTCTCCCGTTCCACCACATCCCAAAGGAGCTCTATTGGATTGAGATCTGGTGACTGTGGAGGCCGTTTGAGTACAGTGAACTCATTGTCATGTTCAAGAAACCAGTCTGAGATGATTCGAGCTTTATGACATGGCGTGTTATCCTGCTGGAAGTAGCCATCAGAAGACGGGTACACCTGGGTCATAAAAGGATGGACATGGTCAGCAACAATACTCAGGGAGGCTGAGGCGTTGCAACGATGCTCAGTTGGTACTAAGGGGCCCAAAGTGTGCCAGGAAAATATCCCCACACCATTACACCACCACCACCAGCCTGACCCGTTGATACAAGGCAGGATGGATCCATGCTTTCATGTTTCTGACCCTACCATCCGAATGTTGCAGCAGAAATCAACTCATCAGACCAGGCAACGTTTTTCCAATCTTCTATTGTCCAGTTTTGGTGAGCCTGTGCAGATTGTAGCCATAGTTTCCTGTTCTTAGCTGACAGGAGTGGCACCCGGTGTGGTCTTCTGCTGCTGTAGCCCATCTGCCTCAAGGTTCGACGTGTTGTGCGTTCAGAGATGCTCTTCTACATACCTCGGTTGTAACGAGTGGTTATTTGAGTTACTGTTGCCTTTCTATCAGCTCGAACCAGTCTGGCCTTTCTCCTCTGACCTCTGGCATCAACAAGGCATTTTCGCCCACAGAACTGCCGCTCACTGGATATTTTCTCTCTTTCCGACCAGTCTCTGTAAACCCTAGAGATGGTTGTGCGTGAAAATCCCAGTAGATCAGCAGTTTCTGAAATACTCAGACCAGCCCGTCTGGCACCAACAACCATGCCACGTTCAAAGTCACCTTTCTTCCCCATTCCGATGCTCGGTTTGAACTGCAGCAGATCGTCTTGAGTTGCTGCCATGTGATTGGCTGATTAGAAATTTGCAATAACGAGCAGTTGGACAGGTGTGCCTAATAAAGTGGCCGGTGAGTGTATATAACCTAATATGAACCTGCAAATTATGACAAACTGCCAAACGGTCTTTGCTTGACACGCCCATCCCTAATATTCACAGGAACTCTTTCAGTGTACAGAATGGATGTGAGTACTGCATCAAAGGTCTAGTTTTTAGCAACCAGCTGAATACCACTCGCCTCACCCTCCCTTCCAAGCATCCAGGAGAAACTACGGTGGCTGTAAAGCTTCATGAAAACATTTTTCTGACATGCTCATATATAAATAGAATGAATCTGACACCCTCGAACTTTAAGACAGACTGAGTCTGAACTTTGAAGTGAACTAAGTGGGAACTGGTTTCAGGCGGCCATGACAACGTGTCGGCCAGGAAGTTTCTGGACGCAGCGCAGCAGACCGGAGACCAGATGTTGTTCTACACCGTGTTCAGGTCGTTCCAGCAGAGGAACCAACGGCTGAGAGGAAGTCCCAGCTTCAACCCCGGTGAGAGAACTGACCCTTTAAAACACAAAAAAAAACAGGCAGGCCTTGGTGACTAACCTGTGTGTGTGTGTGTGTGTGTGTCAGGAGAGCACTGTGAGGAGCATGTGGTTCACTTCAAGCAGCTGTTTGGAGATCAGGCTCTGATGAAACCGTCCACTGTGTGAACCACCGGGACCAAAACACACACAGACTGTGAACCGGATCACAGCAGGCTGGTTGGACTGAGTCTCCGTCAGTTTGGAGGACACGACGGGACGTTATTATGATTTCAGTGGACACTCGTGTCCTGTCAGCCTCATTATTATTATCATTGTTTATGTTTATGTTATGTTGCAACAGATATTTCGGCTCACAAACTCCTCACTGTGGCATGTGAGACAACTGGTATCAGGGTTATGCTCTCTGTGATGCGTGTCCTGCTCACTTTTGGTTTATATTTGTAGTTTAAATGAAACTCAGCTTATGTCTGAATCTTGTGTTGAAGACATAAACATGTAATATAAAGTGTGTGTTTAGTTTGGGTCTGTTCGATGAACACACACACACCACACACACACACCACACACACACACACACACGTGATTTCCCTCGAAAGTGAAAGTGTTTGTTCAGTCTCCATGTTGAGGTCGCAGAGCAGAAGGAGAGAAGTGAAGGCTGAGGCAGGGTGAGTGTGCATCAACATTTGATTTTATTACAATTATTTTATTATGGCTCAACACAAACTACTTCATTTCTCCGACTCGCCGTGTTTCGGTTCAACGATGACCGTGTTTAACTGGTGCCCGCAGTGTGGACGCAGTTTCAAACAGCAAGAGAACACTTAGCTGTCGTCGTGAATGCCTCTAGTTTTTCCTCGCTACGTCCTCAGTGTGTTTTCAGAGACGGTGAAGAAACTTGTGACATTGTGACACTAAAAAAGATTTTTTTCACAGCGACCAATCAGAGAAATTCAACTTTGATCGACAACCGTCTGTCTCAGCAGCAGCAGCAACTCTCGCGAGATCTGGCAACGCAGTTATAAATTCAGTGCAGTGAGTTTTATTGGAAAATAATCAAATATTACCAAAGAGGCACAAATAATACAACTCATTAACGAGATGAGGAAATAAAACCCAATCCATTAAGTTCAATAACATAGATTTATCCTGTGGTGTGTGTGTGTGGGTGTGTTGTGAGCTGGAAGCGAGGAGTGGCTCACTTCCTTTGATCAGTGGGTTGTGATTTGATTGGCTCTTTTTTGGATCCTCATTAAAAGTTGAACTTGGCGAGTTCAGCTCTGCACTTCATTGTTGGGGGTGTTCCTGTGCCTGAGATGCTCTTACAGGCTTTCATTGGCTGTTTAGTCACAATGTTTTTCTCTGGATTCTTGATTGATGAGAGGACCCTACACTTCACGACCCTACAGTGTTAGGAATGATTGTTCAACTATAGATGTGAATATTTGGAGCCAGATTCTAACAGGTATATCTATATTTTAAAGAATGTTTTCAGAGCATAGAAAGCCCTTCTTCACTTGTCTCTGAGATTATTGACGGCCACATGGAAATGTCCTGAACATCATTTGAAGGGAATGGTGATTTCAAGTGAAACCGTGTTTCACCTCTCAGACTGACTGAAGTCCAGAAGATGGAGGAAGAGGAGGACAGAGCAGAGTCTCCAGGATCCAGACGTCTGTCTAAGAAGAGTGACCGGTCCAAAGAAGAACCTCCAGACTTCAGTGAAGAACCTGGACCCTCAGACACAAAGTAAGAGAACTGATACTAACTCATGGATTTGACTCATTTTCAGTTCCCTCTGTTGATTTTGTTCATATTTTCAAATCTCCACTAAAATGTGATTGCAAACATAAATTTGTGACATCTTTCCTCTTAGTGTTGGTACAGCTGTCAGTCACCTGGAAAAAGCTGTAATCGATCTAAGAGGACGAATACAAACTTGTGAAAGCTCCTCATTATCACAGCAGACAGCAGTTTGGTGTATTTAGAGCTTCAAGAATGACTTTGATCAGAGGATTTATCAAAAAATTCTGTGATCTGAATAAAACAGTTGGTGTTTGCAGAGTTCAGTCCAACAGACGGAGAGCAGAGTCTCCAGGATCCAGCTGTCTGTCTATGAAGAGTGACCGGTCCAAAGAAGAACCTCCAGACTTCAGTGATGAACCTGGACCCTCAGACACAAAGTAAGAGACTGTTTTTACTGTAAACTGACCTGATGAAGATGATGACAAAAATTTATATTCATGACAGTGTCTCCCAAATCTGGATCTTTGTCACCAACAGTCCAACAATCATAGTGAGTGATAAAGAAATGTGCTTCACAGAGAGAGGAAGAGGAGTCATGTTCCTGGTGGAGGAGCAGCCGTCCTGCTGTGTTTGGTGTCAGGAACGTCCTGAAGGATCCGGTCTCTACCAGCTGTGGACACTGGTTCTGCAGACACTGCATCACCTCATACTGGGACCAGTCTGCTTCATCAGAGACTACTCCTGTCCCCAGTGTGGAGAAAATCCAGAACAAGACGTGTGCTGCAGACAGCCAGTCAGACCAGCATGTCCAAAGTAAGACGTCCATTTCCTTCTCTAGATATTCTCTCTCCATCACTTTTTATTGCGATGAAATAATCAGCAGATTGTCACATTTTCTTTTTTTGTTAGTCTCAAACTTGTTTCTCTGTTTCAGTGAGTGGTGGTCTGCAGGAGGTTTTAGATGAACATAAGATCAGTCCTGAAGACCAGATGTGAACGTGTGACTGAAGGAAGTGATGAAAACAGGAAGTGGAACCCGCCTCACAGGATCCTACACTACACGAGCTCTACAATCACAGGAGGACAGAGTGAAGAGGTTATCATACCCAACATGAGTGAGGCAGCTTGAGACAGCTTCCAAGAGAAGGAGACCCTCATGACACTCCCACAAATGCCACGCAACTTTAAAGCCTTACCGACCAACAGAGACACATCAGAGTCGTTCTGACCAACGGCGTCGCGGCGTTGGAAAAACCTTCCAGTGCTGAAGTTCACTCTGGACTGGGCAGAGGGCTCGAGAACCAAGATGTCAGTCCTGGTGGTTTCGCTTCTCGTTCAGGGGAGCTTGAACTTGAATCAAAGATGAGAGCGGTATCGGTCTTCTCACGCTGTCCTGTTTTCCCATCGCAACATTACAGAAGGTCACAGCAGAGAAGCTCGCTGTCTGTAAACTTCGGTTTCATCTTTGGACGGCCTGGATGGAAAGCAGACTTATCACTGGATGTTCACAACAAAGAGCTCGTGTCTGATGTCACACAACGGAGTCATCAGCCAGCGGTGCTGTGTGACAAGCCTCATCAAGGGGAAATCTGCTTCCCTCGCTCTCTCTGGATAACTTCCAGAAACCTGCAGGCAGCCAATCAGATCGCTCCGTTCTGTGTTGACAGGGAAAACAGAAGTACGGGGCTTCACTGAACGCGCAGAAGGAAGGAGTAACTCAGGAGGAGAGTCAGTGATGAAGATCTGTCCCCAGCAGAATTCATTCACACATCAAGACCTTCCAAGAGCCTCTACATCATGAGTCGGATCCAGGCTTCTGCTGGTACACTGCTACAGTTCTGGACCACATGTTGAACACAGACGAGAGGAGAGCTGCCCAGAACTCTGACTGACTGTACTGCACACTTCCTGCCCTGGGTTCAAGACAAAGAGGAGAAGAAGAAGTACGATGAAGGACATGAGGACGAGTCAACAGGGGCGACGGAGGCTGACAGGGAAGTTTCTTCTGAAGCTGGGGAGGCTGGCGTTTGAACAGCTGGAGAAAGGAACATCATGTTCTACACAAGAAACCTGGACAGTGTGGTCTGGAGTCACAGAGGCCTCGGTACCAGGAGTTTTTTGTACAAAAAGTCTTCAAAAGAGAGAGGTGGATCTTGCCCAGAAAACAGTCCTCTGCTTTGTTTCATCGAGCGTTCAGAGTTTTCTGGCTGCAGTCTATGTGTTCCACTGTTTACACCAACAAGAACACAGAGGTACTGAAGGACTTCCTGGGAGAAGACTACAAACACTGGGACTCAAAACCAAAGTCTTTCCGAAAGAAGATTTATGCAGTTTTTGGATCTGATTATCCAACCCTGGATGTCTTCCTGAAGAAGGGCCCATGCGAAATCCCTTCAAAGTAAAAATGGTCACCGGACCTGTTTGTTCGCTTCCTGTCATGGCTCTCTCCTGGAGTCCAACCAAGAGACTCTGTAGGAGGCCTGCTGGGTCAGACAGACAACAGTCCAGAAATCATCAGAAGACCATCAACAACCTGAAGGAGATGAACAGTGATGAAATTCCCGAAGAACATCAACATCGTCCACTGACGAAACATCCCTGATTGGGGAGAGAACGATGACTCAGTCCTAGGAGATCCAAGAGTCCTGAAGTCAGAGAACAGATCAGAGAGAAACTCATCTCGAGATCCACTGCTCGCTCTGGCTACTCGGTGGCCAGATTGTCTAGAGGAGGTTCTGGATGAGTTGGACCTGAAGAAGTACAAACAGCGAGGAGGGACGACGGAGACCTGATTCCAGCGTGTGAGGAACTGCAGAAAGAAGGCTGTGTAAGTCAGATGTGATGAACATTATGGAATCATGCAGATTAATAGTTTTACTCTTAACGATGGTCACAATAAAAATTTCAGTGTTTTACACTTGTTTATTACAGAAACTGTGTACGCACAGATTTTCTCAACAGATGTTCTTGAGCTGTGAGAACATCAGATGTAGATTGTTCAGCTGGTTGTTTGTAGGCTGTCAAGAAGTTTAGGATAGACAGTTAATTCTGTTTTATTCTAAGGATCGTTTACATTGTTCCAGTGTGTCTTTGTGTAATCGTCCTTGGGTGAGGGAGGCCACAAGCAACCGGGAAAACAATGAAGGACTTCAGAGGTCGTGGTTTGAAGATTTTATCACGAGCAATGGATCACAGAACATGTATGCAGTATTTACAGTGATCATGAAATGCAGTGAAGTCATTTACCTGAGCAGTTGTCTGTCCTGAGTTTCACCCACGATGCTGGAGAAGTTTTCCAACATAAGATCTGTACATCTTCCAGAGATGTTCTGAGTTATACAAGAACTGCTTTCCTTCTGCATAGTTTTTCCATAGTGAGCACAGAGGATGTCACAGGGGATGCCACCCAAAAGAAACAAAACCACCCAATCAAAGGTTCTAATTAACTTAATTTCAATGATGAAGACCATTCTGTAATTTGTAACTGCTCTGTATATATTCTGGCTGTGCGTTTAAACACTTTGTTTTTTGAAAACAGCTGTAAAAGATAATTCTAACTCTGATTTTTCATTATTGTCATTATGACACAAATCTTTATTTCTCTTCAACGTTTTCTCTCACAATGCTGATGATCCATGTTAGTGGGACAGAACACACACTCAAACACACACACCACACACACAACACACACACACCACACACACTATGTGAACAGGTCATGGAGGATCATTTTTGTCCAGAAGAATAAATAAACTAGTTACGTAGATGAGTCGTCAGATTTTCATGAGGAAGGGGGTCGGAGCATGACTTTATTTGGCTTTGTGATCGGAGGAATCAAGCATCCTTGACCGGCCTGGGGGATCAACTGTCTCTCAGTCTGCTTGTTCCTCGCCGATGCTCTCCTCATTCTCCCCTCAGAGGGCAGGAGGGGCTGAAGAAGCAGTGGTTGGGATGGGGTGGAGATCGCCCACAATGGCTGGTGCTTTGCGGCCAGGCGTGTGTTTGTAAGATGTCCTGGATGGAGGGAAGGGGGCACGCGATGATCCTCAGGGTCTAACACATAAGAGCGAAGAACTGAGACTTTTTAAAGAGACCTGTAAACAACCAAAGGTCATGTTGTTTATTGATGCTGGTACCCTGATAATCAATGTTTAAGTGACTTCATTGTGAAATTTATTCAAACTTTATTTGGTTATTCAATTGTCTTTGTGCGGAAAAAGCAGTCATCTGTCCATTCACACAATATTTTATTCATGTTTTTTCAATATTTAATTATGTGCAAGGTCTTTGCTGTCCAAGAGATTTATTTTATTTCAATGGTTTTCTAACCAAAATGGTCCCTCATGCTAACTTTGTGTGCAGACATACATGGAACTGTGCACGGCAGACTGTGGAAGCCTAAATGAACTATGTTTGTACTACCTTCAATCTGTAAGATTGAAGCTAAACAAGACTAAGATATCTGCAGATATGAGAGAAGCGAGAAAGGAATGATTGTCATTGTCAACACAGTGAGATAGACCAGCTGAAAGCAACTGATGTGAAGAGCAAA
This sequence comes from Larimichthys crocea, assembly GCF_000972845.2. NCBI lineage: Eukaryota > Metazoa > Chordata > Actinopteri > Sciaenidae > Larimichthys > Larimichthys crocea. The sequence continues at coordinate 279,069 of NC_040033.1, forward strand.
TGTTCATCAAAGGCAAGGAAATGTGCAAAACTGTTTCCCCTCCCTCATCAAACTGCATGAGTAAAATATAAGGTCCTCTTTCATACTGACACATACTTTGTAATATTTGTTTCAAAATTCAAATCGCACGCACTTTCTTACTGTGGGACTCTCAGAGAACTCACTGTGCAAGTTGTGGCCTCAGCTCTGAAGTCCAACCCTCCCATTCTGCCGGCTTGGACCTGAGTACCAACAACAACCGAAGGATCAGGGAGTGATGAACGCGGTGTGCTGGGACGGAGAGTCAAACCTGTAAACTGGAGACTCTGAGGTCAGTTCAACTGACTGTTCATGCTGTTTTTTTTGTAATATGTCAATAACATCTTTGACTGATGTTTTATATTTTTTTGGCTGAAGAATTTTTCAAATGGGTGAATAATGTGTTGGCGTCACAGAAAGTGCAGAAATCAAAATGTTTGACAGTTTTTGTGAGCTCCACAGACTAACAATTATGGTCCATCAGTCAAGTGAAGATGAACGTCAGTGCTGATGAGGCGTGTAGAGTGTGGTGACGGATAAGAATGAGGTTGGGAAAGCTGATGATAGCAGAATAAAAGAGGCTGCAGAAGTTTGAGCTTCTGTGGAAACAGAGAAAGAGACAGGTTTAGAGAAAGGTCAAGAAAGACGTGAACCAAGTTCAATAAGATGAAGTGAAGAACTGTGATATCTTCATGATATCAAAGCTGATATGGCTGCTACAGACAAACCACTCACAGCTCTTGGGTGTGGTGGTGCATTAACCAGAAGCTCAGAGTAATACAGCACTGATAGCTGTACACGGCCACGCTTTCACATGCACTATGCAGGATCTCAAGCCGATCAGGAGGTGAAAAAAGAGCTGTGGTAACAGGTGCCCATGAGTCCTTGAGATCCTTGAAAGTTTGGTGAGTAGCATGTGACTTTGTAGTGCTTGGATTGTGGTATCATCATAATGTCAGCCTTCTACAGACATCATCCAAACGTCAGCACAACATTCAGCACACATTCATGTCGACACAGATTTAATAACATGCTGCTGATCTCAGTCAAGTCTGGACTTTAGAGTCAAATTCAAATCAGACTGTGTGGACTAAACACTGTTCATTGTTTCATTTATCACATGACCTTCTTCTGCTGTATTTTGGAGCTTGGTAGGTAAATGTCATTAAAAGGAGACGTCCACATTTGTTCACTGTCAGGTCTTCAAACAGCAGCCCATGTACATTCAAGAGTTATTGGTGGCAGTCATCATTCCTCCGTCCATACTGAGTTGTGAAGTGTTTTCCTTCATAACACTACACTGTAAGAAATACAGCAACATGTAAGTCCCATGAGTCGACTTACACTTTATGAATTCACACAGAGGAATGTTTCTCCCAGTGTGGGGATGATTGGACTTCTGTTTTGTGTTGTGTTGTTTGCAGAACGCACAGTTAGCACATATCATACATGCCACTTGGTTGTCAGCATGTGGTCGTGCTTCAAAGTCCTTCAAAGATGGTTAGCTTGAAGGACATGTCAGTCTCCTCATTGTCTTTTATTTGTGAAGCTTCAATGATTATATCAGTAGAAACAAGCTCAGCCTGGACTCGTCTGTTTTTAGATAGGAGTTCACAGTGAGAGGTGGTGGTGGGGTCATGTATAACACTTTCTTTACATTTTCCTACAACCAGTCAGCCACAGAGGGCGCCATGTCTGTCCCCAGCACAGTCTCAGCCTTTTACCAGCTGGGTTTATATTACATTCAGTTGTGACTGAGAACAAGGTGTGGCACTTCTAATAGGAATGCATTAAGAGGACTGTGTGTTGTTTCTCTCTTGAACAGGTAATATGCAGCAGAGTTCAAAGCGTCTTCATGAGGAATGCAACCATATTAATGTGGCACACCAAGGAAAGCATGTATTGTGTTTCTGATGTACAATCACAAGACAGCTGAGTACATGTTTGGTCTCAAAGATAGGGAGGGTAAGTCTTTGACAAACTCTTTCAGAAAGCAGACAGTTAAGGAACAAATGAGTGGATGAAAGAATATTAAATATTGATATTGATGTGGTGACTTTGAGTTAATGAAATGTTAAATAATGAGCAGAAATGTTTAGTAGCATCATTACCAGTCTAACAGGCTTCATGTTTGGTTGACTTTGGTTACTTTGTAACTCTTGGTATGAATGATGTTTATCTTGTTGTTTGATGAATTGACAGAATGAAGTACGTAAATCAGAATCAAAAGGGAAGAAGAAAATATGAAATGTCTAATTCATTTAAAGTTTTTTAACATTTTCTTTCTTTAAAGGTTTTCTAAATAAAAAAGAGGAAAAGAAGAATGAGTTGTTCTGTGCATCGTTGAAGTTAACCAGGCTGATTTCAAGTTTGAACAGGAGCTGAACAAACCATGTAGAACCTGACAAATAGAAACAGAATAACCGTGTAAGCTACAGTCAGTGAACTGACCTCAGAGTCTTCAGTCGAGTTGGACTCTTCCAGAAAATCACACAGCAGCTTCACTCCTGAATCCTGCAGGGCTTTTGCACTCAGTCCAGCTCTGTCAGATGGGAGGGGTGGACTTCAGAGCTGAGGCAAGAGAAGCACAGCGATCTCTGACAACAACTGCAGCCCTCAATCTGAATAAAGAATAAAATGAGTTGAAAAAATCCATATTATATAATCCAATCAGATGTGTTTCAGTTTGAAATGTGCAGCTCAACATTACTATGTCCTAATCAATGAGCTTTTCTCTAAAATGAGTAGAGTGACTTTGTCATTGTGTTATTGTGGATCATCATAATGTCAGCCTTCTCACAGACATCACCAAACGTCAGCACAACATCAGACAACATTCATGTGGACACAGATTAATAACATGCTGCTGATCTCAGTCAAGTCTGGACTTAGAGGATCAAATCAAATCAGACATGTTGGACTAAAACAGTTTATTATTATCCATGACCTTCTGACGGTGTTTGGTGTCTTAGTGGGTAAATGTCATTCAAAGGAGAGGTCACATTTGTTCAAGTGTCTTCAAACACACGCCACATGTACATCAAAGAGTTATTGGTGGCAGTCATCATTCACCTCTTGAGGACCAAATTCACTCTTTGAGTTACTATTCCTCCACTGCAGCTCAACAAGGACAAACTGTCAAATTCA
>NC_040033.1:282333-286112 GCF_000972845.2 Larimichthys crocea
GGTTAATCAAACCTGGGACAGGACACCACTAACACAAATCAATAATAAATACAAGGTCACCAGTAACATTACTCAGTACTGTCCTAATACAGTATAAGGGGTGGTACTGAGTACATCATTTACTTTTTGTACTTTACCCAGACGAGGGAAACATTGTACTGTGTTTTAACTGCATTTATTGAACAGCTATGTCTTACTTTCAACATAGATTTAAAAATACAGAACAAAGAGCACTTTATAACTGGTGACCAACGTCAACACTAAAGTTTAACTTAATCATGTAGTTATAAAGATTAACCCTCACAAAATGAATGACTAGCATGACTGTTATTTGTCTGGTAGGCCCGTTTGCAGGTTTTCTGTATCCTCTGTGGGGTGTCAGTGTTAATCAGCAGCAATAAAAGATATCTGAGCCGTATCTGAGAAGGCGCTGACTCTGTTAACACTGTATTCTCCTCATTTATTGCTCTCTGTACTAGACTCTGTAGAACATTATGTTGCCTTGTTGTATTTCACACAATAACTGATTAGTCTGTTAAGTTCACATCATTTTTAATATCCTGATATAATTCTAATATAGTGGAATATCAAAGATGCTTTTGTTGGGTTCTTCTTCTCTTTCTGTAGTAACTACCACACACACACATGCGACTGAGTGAGTGAGGTGAGTCTCCTGAATCCTGAACCCACATGTAGGTCATGTAATCAGAAATGTTTTGTGTTATTGTGTCAAGCTGTGTTTATGAGGGCAGAGGGATTTATATCTGCTATAGAGTCAGTTGAGGTGGAGCCTTCTTTTATTTCCCTTTATCGGTGCAGTCATAGCTCCACATATTCAAAGATACAGCCAGGTGTAAATGGGGTAAAGAGGCAGTTCGGGATTATTGGTATCCCAACAATACAGAGCATATGTGAAAGTGGGCAGTGGATTCATTCACTGAAGCGCAAAAGTGGAATATACAATATACAAAACTTCAATTTATTCATATTTGAATGGCAGGAGGAAAAGAATCATAGATTGTCGTTCAAACTTAAACACAACAGATTAGTCACATCATTTAAACATCAAACTCATTTAATTCTGAAGAGAGACTCCCTGCACAGGCAACAGAAAGGAGTGCGCCCCATGAACCCAGTGGTCCATGCTGAAAGAAACAGAGGGACCTGAAAGTGAAAAGGGTTTTGGTTCGTCCCCATTTTAAGAAGGCGACAGAGCAGACGGAGAGAAAAAGATTAGATTCTGGAGTCATGGTGATGTGAATTATCCAACAGTTTTATTATTTTCCTTTGTCCTGTCAAGTCCGCTGAGTCAGTTTTCGCTCTGTGTAACTGTAGAGGAAAGAAAAGTTGGATGAACTCAACAGTTTGGAATTCAATCTGTCCGACACAAAGTCTGTTTGTTCAACACAGTCTGCAATGGATTTCCTGTCTCATCTTTTTTGGACTCTTTGGAAACCTGTGTTTCTATGATTCCCTGTGTTCTGAGCTGCACATTCAGTTTTACTGTTTCACACCGCTCAGACTACTGAAGTCATAAGAATGGATGTTACATGTGGAGGAAGAGAGACAAGCAGAGTCTCCAGGCCAGCTGTCTGTCGAGGAAAAGAGTGACACGGTTCCAGAGTATTCATCCAGCTTCAGTGATGGACCCTGGAACCTCAGAACACAAAGTAAGAGAACTGATCATAACTCATTGTATTGGGACTCATGTTTCAGTTTCCTCTGCTGATGGTCATGTTTTCCTCTTGATTTGTGTATTATGTCTAAAAATCAATCAAACTCAGATCGTTGGCCAGACAGCCAATCCAATTAGAGCTTCATGACGCTGTCATTAGAGAAGGGATCAGAGTCATGTATCGATAAACATGTTGGTGTTTGCACCCAGAGTTCATTCCCACAGGACGAGAGGCAGAAGTCCCCGCAGGAGCCAGCTTTCGGTCCTATAGAAGATGACTGGTCAAAGATTTTATTGTAGACTTCAACATGAATCTGGACCCGCAGACAACAAGTAAAAGACTGTTTTTACTGTAAACTGACAGGATGAAGATGATGAAGATAACCAGATTTATATTCCATGACAATGTCTCCAAAGCTTGAGCTCTGGCACAACAGTCAACAATCAGTTGAGTGATAAAGAAATAGGTCACAGAGAGAGGAAGAGAGTCATGTTCCGGTGGAGGAGCAAGGGTCCTGCTGTGTTTTGGTTAGTCAGGACGGTCCTGAAGGACCGGTCTCATAACCAGCTGTGGACACTGGTTCTGCAGACACGGGCTACAGTTCTTTCTGGACCACATGTTGTACCATCAGACCAGAGAGAGGGCTGCCCAATACCCTATGAGCGTACTCCACCTCCTGCTGGTCAGACAAAACAAAGAGAAGAAAAGAAGTCGATGAAGACATGAAGACGGAGTCACAGTGAGCTGAACGAGGCGGACAGGGAAGTTCTTCTGAAGCTGGGGGAGGCTGGCGTTTGAACAGGCGTGAGAAAGGAAACTCATGTTTTCTAAGCTAATACCAAGAAGACCTGGAAGCAAGGGTGGTCTGGATGTCTTCACAGAGGCCCTCGGTAGTACTCAGGAGTTTTTTACGAAAGATCTTCAAAGAGAGAGTGGATGGCCAGAAAACACGTGACTGCTTGTTCAATCGAGGCGTTCCAGGAGTTTCACTGGCTGGCAGTAACCTGTTCCCTGTTACAAACCAACGGAACAAAAGGCACTGGAGGACTTCATTTGGAGGACAACCTCTGGTGTTTTCCTGAGGGAAGCCATGAGAAATCTCGCTCAAAGTAAAATGGTCACACTGTGACCTGTTTGTTCGCTTCCTTCATGCCTTCGCTGGAGTCCAACCAGAGGACTGCTGGTAGGAGGCCTGCTCGGGTCGACGGCCGTCCCAGAATACAGCCAGAGGGCCTCCACAACCTGAAGGAGATGAACAGTTATCGTGTGTCTCCTGACAGAAGCATCAACATCTTCCACTGTCTGATGGAGATGAAGGATGACTCAGTCCATCAGGAGATCCAAGAGTTCCTGAAGTCAGAGAACAGATCAAAGAAGGAACTCTCTGGGATCCACTGCTCAGCTCTGGCCTACATGCTGCAGATGTCAGAGGAGGTTCTGGATGAGTTGGACCTGAACAAGTACAACACATCATGGGAGGGACGACAGAGACTGATTCCAGCTGCGAGGAACTGCAGAAAGGCTGTGTAAGTCCAGATGTGATTATCAACATTATAAAGAGGAAGTATGGAGACTATCCTCTCTCTTGAAGACAAAACTGAAAATCCTTTCTCTGTCCTCATTGAATTAAAGGTCCAATAATCTATATATATATATTTGTATGTATTTGCTGCATTCATTATGTTGTCAGATTTTATTTGACTTTAACTTTTATATTCTCTGTCATCACAGACTTTCTCGATGTGGACTCTCAGAGACTCACTGTGAAGTCGTGGCCTCAGCTCTGAAGTCCAACCCCTCCCATCTGACACACCTGGACCTGAGTGAAAACAGGAACCTGCAGGATTCAGGAGTGAAGCTTCTGTCTGCTGGACTGGAGAGTCCAAACTGTAGACTGCAGACTCTGAGGTCAGTTCATGTGTTCTGCTCTTGTACAGTGTATATCTACCAAATTTAAATCCAGATCAGAAGTTTGACATTTCTTTCAGTCTTCTTGTTTTCTGTGTTTGTCTGAGCACAAATCACAGCAGCTCTTTTTAAAGTTTGTCAGTGTGAACAGTTTGAATTGAGTCTGTACTCAAACTGGATTCATGTTATTAAGAA
>NC_040033.1:286142-295437 GCF_000972845.2 Larimichthys crocea
GGTTAATCAAACCTGGGACAGGACACCACTAACACAAATCAATAATAAATACAAGGTCACCAGTAACATTACTCAGTACTGTCCTAATACAGTATAAGGGGTGGTACTGAGTACATCATTTACTTTTTGTACTTTACCCAGACGAGGGAAACATTGTACTGTGTTTTAACTGCATTTATTGAACAGCTATGTCTTACTTTCAACATAGATTTAAAAATACAGAACAAAGAGCACTTTATAACTGGTGACCAACGTCAACACTAAAGTTTAACTTAATCATGTAGTTATAAAGATTAACCCTCACAAAATGAATGACTAGCATGACTGTTATTTGTCTGGTAGGCCCGTTTGCAGGTTTTCTGTATCCTCTGTGGGGTGTCAGTGTTAATCAGCAGCAATAAAAGATATCTGAGCCGTATCTGAGAAGGCGCTGACTCTGTTAACACTGTATTCTCCTCATTTATTGCTCTCTGTACTAGACTCTGTAGAACATTATGTTGCCTTGTTGTATTTCACACAATAACTGATTAGTCTGTTAAGTTCACATCATTTTTAATATCCTGATATAATTCTAATATAGTGGAATATCAAAGATGCTTTTGTTGGGTTCTTCTTCTCTTTCTGTAGTAACTACCACACACACACATGCGACTGAGTGAGTGAGGTGAGTCTCCTGAATCCTGAACCCACATGTAGGTCATGTAATCAGAAATGTTTTGTGTTATTGTGTCAAGCTGTGTTTATGAGGGCAGAGGGATTTATATCTGCTATAGAGTCAGTTGAGGTGGAGCCTTCTTTTATTTCCCTTTATCGGTGCAGTCATAGCTCCACATATTCAAAGATACAGCCAGGTGTAAATGGGGTAAAGAGGCAGTTCGGGATTATTGGTATCCCAACAATACAGAGCATATGTGAAAGTGGGCAGTGGATTCATTCACTGAAGCGCAAAAGTGGAATATACAATATACAAAACTTCAATTTATTCATATTTGAATGGCAGGAGGAAAAGAATCATAGATTGTCGTTCAAACTTAAACACAACAGATTAGTCACATCATTTAAACATCAAACTCATTTAATTCTGAAGAGAGACTCCCTGCACAGGCAACAGAAAGGAGTGCGCCCCATGAACCCAGTGGTCCATGCTGAAAGAAACAGAGGGACCTGAAAGTGAAAAGGGTTTTGGTTCGTCCCCATTTTAAGAAGGCGACAGAGCAGACGGAGAGAAAAAGATTAGATTCTGGAGTCATGGTGATGTGAATTATCCAACAGTTTTATTATTTTCCTTTGTCCTGTCAAGTCCGCTGAGTCAGTTTTCGCTCTGTGTAACTGTAGAGGAAAGAAAAGTTGGATGAACTCAACAGTTTGGAATTCAATCTGTCCGACACAAAGTCTGTTTGTTCAACACAGTCTGCAATGGATTTCCTGTCTCATCTTTTTTGGACTCTTTGGAAACCTGTGTTTCTATGATTCCCTGTGTTCTGAGCTGCACATTCAGTTTTACTGTTTCACACCGCTCAGACTACTGAAGTCATAAGAATGGATGTTACATGTGGAGGAAGAGAGACAAGCAGAGTCTCCAGGCCAGCTGTCTGTCGAGGAAAAGAGTGACACGGTTCCAGAGTATTCATCCAGCTTCAGTGATGGACCCTGGAACCTCAGAACACAAAGTAAGAGAACTGATCATAACTCATTGTATTGGGACTCATGTTTCAGTTTCCTCTGCTGATGGTCATGTTTTCCTCTTGATTTGTGTATTATGTCTAAAAATCAATCAAACTCAGATCGTTGGCCAGACAGCCAATCCAATTAGAGCTTCATGACGCTGTCATTAGAGAAGGGATCAGAGTCATGTATCGATAAACATGTTGGTGTTTGCACCCAGAGTTCATTCCCACAGGACGAGAGGCAGAAGTCCCCGCAGGAGCCAGCTTTCGGTCCTATAGAAGATGACTGGTCAAAGATTTTATTGTAGACTTCAACATGAATCTGGACCCGCAGACAACAAGTAAAAGACTGTTTTTACTGTAAACTGACAGGATGAAGATGATGAAGATAACCAGATTTATATTCCATGACAATGTCTCCAAAGCTTGAGCTCTGGCACAACAGTCAACAATCAGTTGAGTGATAAAGAAATAGGTCACAGAGAGAGGAAGAGAGTCATGTTCCGGTGGAGGAGCAAGGGTCCTGCTGTGTTTTGGTTAGTCAGGACGGTCCTGAAGGACCGGTCTCATAACCAGCTGTGGACACTGGTTCTGCAGACACGGGCTACAGTTCTTTCTGGACCAACATGTTGTACCATAGACCAGAGATTGGAGACTGCCAAAACCCTGACTGAGCCGTACTCTCACACTCCTGCTGGTCAGACAAAAAAAGAGGAAGAATAAGAAGTACGATGAAGACATGAAGACGAGTCCACAGTAGCTGACGGAGGCTGAACAGGGAAGTTCTTCCATGAAGCTGGGGAGGCTTGGCGTTTAACAGGCTGATGAAAGGAAACATCATGTTTTTCTAAGCTAAGAGACCAAAAGACCTGGAGCAAGGGTGGTCTGGATGTTCACAGAGCCCTCGGTAGTACTCAGGAGTTTTGTACAAAGATCTTCAAAGAGAGAGTGGAGTCGCCAGAAAACAGTACTGCTTTGTTCAATCTGAGGCGTTCAGGAGTTTCTGGCTGGCAGCTACCTGTTCCCCTGTACACCAACAGGAACAAAAGGCACTGGAGGACTTCATTTGGAGGAAACCTCTGGTGTTTCCTGAGGGAAGCCATGAGAAATCTCGGGTCAAAGTAAAAATGTGTCACACTGGACCTGTTTGTTCGCTTCCTTCATTGGCCTCTCTCTGGAGATCCAACAGAGGACTCTGGTAGGAGGCCTGCTTGGGTCGACATGCACGTCCAGAAACACCAGAGGAGCCATAAACAACCTGAAGGAGATGAACAGTGATTATCTCTCCTGACAAAGCATCAACATCTTCCCTGTTCGGATGAGATGAAGGATGACTCAGTCCATCAGGAATCCAAGAGTTTCCTGAAGTCAGAGAACAGATCAAATAGGAACTCCTGGATCCACTGCTCAGCTCTGGCCTACGCTGTGCAGATGTACGAGGAGGTTCTGGATGAGTTGGACCTGACAAGTAACAACACATCATGGGAGGGACGACGGAGATGATTTCCAGCTGTGAGGAACTGCAGAAAGGCTGGAGTAAGTCCAGATGTGATTATCACATTAAAGAGATATGGAGACTATCCCCCCTCTTGAAGACAAAAACTGAAATCCTTTCTCTGTCCTCATTGAATATAAAGGTCCATAATCTATTATATATATATTGGTATGTATTTGCTGCAATTCATTATGTTGTCTATCTTATTTGACTTTAACTTTTATATTCTCTGTCTCACAGACTTTCTCGATGGTGACCCAGAGACTCACTGTGAAGTCGTGGCCTCAGCCTCGAAGTCCAACCCCTCCCATCTGACACACCTGGACCTGATGAAAACAGGAACCTGCAGGATTCAGGAGTGGAAGCTTCTGTCTGCTGGACTGGAGAGTCCAACTGTAAACTGCAGACTCTGATGTCAGTTCTTTGTTCTCTCTTGTACAGTGATATATCTAACCAATTTAAATGCAGATCAGAAGTTGTGACATTCATTTATTTTCTACCATTTAGAGAAAGCTCATTGGTTAGGACATAGTAATGTGAGCTGCACATTTCATTCAAACCTGAACACATCTGATTGATATAAATGGATTTTTATCAACATCATTTATTCTATATTCAGATTGAAGAACGCAGTTTGGTCAGAGTCAGCTGTGTTTTTCTCTGGCCTCAGCTCTGAATCCCCCCTCCCATCTTGACGAGCTGGACCTCAGTTAAAACAACCTGCAGGTTCTGATGTGAAGCCTCTGTCTGATCTTTTGGATGAGGTCCCACACTGCAGACATGCAGACTCTGAGGTCAGTAGAGGTTGCAGTCAGTCCATGTTTGGTCTCAGCAGTATTGTTACTAAACACAGTTATTATCAAAGCACAGATCCAGTATTTCCTGTAAACCTCCGACCTTCTCAGCGGCTGCTTTCCTCAGTGAAGCTGTGAGAGGAGAACGGTGACAGGCTTCAGGATTGGACAGAAAGACAGAGAGAGAGAGAACAGTCAGCCAATCAGATGAGCCAGAAGCTCGTTGTGATCATGTGTTTTTGGTTGATGTGAAGACGACTGTTGTTGTTGTGTTCATGTCTACAGGAAATAAAGCTGATTCCAGCTGACAGCATTCCAAGATGTACAGAGACAGTGGTCCTCATTCATCAGACTGTCGGACAATAATTTCAATAATATTAATAATATTTATTATTATTAATAACAACAACAACAATAATAACAATGTATTAGAGCTATTTCATTAGCTCCTACACCACGTGTATGTGTACTTAAGAAAACACTGAATCATGACTTCTGTTTTCTGTTTCTTCTCTCATCAGATGGATGTCCTCTTCTCAGTATGGATCTGCGTATTACGATGACTCTGATTATGAGTATGGGGATGGGTATGGGTATGACTATGACTCTGAGCCTGATTATGGGGGTGACTATGGGTATGATTATGAGTATGACTGATGAGAAAGGTGTTTGTGTTCAGAGATGATCAGCTGAGTCCTGAGATCAGCTCCACTGTCAGACACAAAGTCAAGTCCACCATCATCATGTGTGTTCCTCTAGATCATGTGACAGAGGATCATCAGTGGATCTGCTCTGCTGCTGCTCTGTCTTTCTTTGACTCATTCAGTCTGTGGTTTCTCTGTATTTCTTTGTTTTGCAGCTCCACACTGTTGGATGATGAACTGCCTTTAATTTTCACATTATACTGTATCATGGAGGTTGATGTCAGAGTGCACAGGTCTGCAATTTAGGAACAACAACAGCCCACACACAGCAGAGAACATGGAAGAATGCGTGATATGTGATTTAACAACAGCTGACAGCAGATCTGTGTGTTTGAGTGTCAGGATGCGGCAAAAGCTGTTGACCTCATCTTTGAGCAGGAGAAGTTTGTGCCTAAGTAGTTCAAGTAACTCAGGTCATAATGCATCAGTAACAATAAAATAAAAACACTGACAGGAGCCTTTGTGTAATTTTACTTTGATTCGTTTCAATCTTTTGTATCTTCTGAGTATTTTTTTTTATATTTGTACAATTATCTTAATACTTTCTCCACCACTTTTTTTTTTTTTTATGCAAGAAGCTTCACAGTAAAGTTGATCAATAAAGTTGATCATTTCTGATTCTGGTTCTTATTAATTCCTCTGATTCTTCTTTTGTGATTGGAGTCTGAAAATAAACAGAAATATGCTGTAATGAAGGCAAACACCGCCTTTTATGTTTAGCAGATTCAGGCTGCCATCGTAACTCATTTGTTAGCACAGGTGAACTTCTTTACACAGTTATATATTTATTTTCTATGCAAATGTTTAACTCCTCTGCACATTTTTAATTTCTCTGCACACATTTAAATTCTATACAAATTATTCATTTCTCTGCAAAAATCTAGTTTTTTTGGAAGAACTGTGTGAGGTTTTTTTCATGCTGGAGACTGCGTGAACACTTAACAGTAGTGTTATAAAAATTAAGATTATACTGGAGTGCAGATGTTTTAACTCATATAAATAGTGTTTGTGTGTCCTGTCTTTTGTATGTCTTGTGCACTTCCTTTAGTTGGCCTCTGATTTACTGAGGCTGGCAGGGAGAGATAATTATAAATCAGTAGTCAGACTAGAGGAGTACCATGTGGATGTAAAATATAGTGCTCATTACTGAGCAGTAAACCAACTAAAGGAATGTTATGATGTTATCTGTATCAGTGGGGAGGTGTCAGAGACAGCCCATTTTAAAAAATGTAATTTAACTTTGATACTTTCAATCCAGTCTTCCTTATTTAAGGCTTCTTCTTTAAAAATTCCCGTAACAGGCAGACCATACTCTATATTTCATACTCTTATTTTTTGGTCGTGGATCTGGACTCGAGTACAAGCTGCCACCCAGAGGAGTTTTATTGTCTCTTGTTCTACTTGGGAAACATATCAAAGGATGTCAGGGACAAATATTTACTAAAAATATCATATATATATATATATATATTATATATATATTATTCGTTCTTTGTTGTTTACTATAATTTTCTGTTTGTATAGATGTTAGTGCAGTTAACTTATATACACAGATCTACGACTATCTATCTAATCTATCTATCTATCGATCTATCTATCTATCTATCTATCTTCATCTATCTATCTCCTTTTCTTTCTTTCATTTCTCTTCTCTTCTTTCCTTTTCTTTTCTCTTTCTCTTCTTTCCTCCTTCTTTCTTTCCTTCTTCTCTTCTCTCCTTTTCTTTCTTTCTTCTTTTCTCTCTCGCTCTCTTTCTGCCTTTCTCTGCTCCTCTCCTCTCGTTCTCTTTCCTTTCTCTTCTTTCCTTCCTCCCTTCCCTTTTCCTCTTTCTCCTCTCCCTCATTCTTTCCGTCTGCTCTTCTTTCTTTATTTCTCGTTTCTCTTTCTTCCTTCTCCGAGTTCTGATTGTCTTTCCTTTCTTTTGTTCTTTCCTTCTTTCTTTTATCTTCTGGTCTTTCTTCTGTTCTTGCTTCTTTCTTTTCTGTTCTTCCTTTTCTTCTTTCTTCTTTTTTCTTTTTTCTTTTTTGCTCTTTCTCCTTGCGTCCTTCTTCACTCGTCTCTTTCTCTTCTATTTCCGTTTCTTTCAGATATGTTATCGTCACCTCACCTCCGGCCGTCGTCTCGACATGCGGGGCGGTGTCCCATCATCTGACGACCACCTGACTATCGCTCTGGCGTGCCTGGTTCTCCTCGCGGTCCGCGGCGTGAAGCCGAGCTGGCGCGAGAACACACAGACGTCACGGGAATAATGGTCGAGGCTCCCGCGGATATAAGGAAGGTACTGTTTGTGTTGTTTTTTTCCTTTGAATTACTTTGAGCTGATTAAGAACTATACTGATCACTATAACTTTCACTTCGACTTCCAGGCGTAATTAATCAGAAGGGAGGGAGAGACGGGTGCGTGGCGGCGCGCGCCCGTGGGAATAAAAACGGCGGTTATTTTTAGCCCAAACTTTTAACCACGCCTGTGCACGAGCCGCCGACCTCCGTCGAAAATAAGAGCACCGAGCTTTAGCGCGGTTCGCCCTCCACCACGCCGCACAAGCAGCTTCGTCGTCGCGTCCGAGCAGAAGCGTCCCTCGGGGAGGCAAATAACGAAGCTCTTCGCTCGACAGCGTCGCGGACCGGCACCGCGGGCCCGCACCGGCCACGAGGCGGCTTCGCCGGTACGACACGTGGCGGAACCGGCGCGTGAACGCGCGAGGCGAGCTCGGAGTCCGTTTTTAATTTAAAACCGATAAACGACGCCGCCGCTAACGTTTTACATGCGCGCGAGGCCTGCCGCAGGAGAAGCGGGCGGGAGCTTTTAGTTTCCAAACCTGAAGCATGAGGCTCACCTGTCGGCTTGAAAGCTGAAGGATCACTGCCCGAACCAAGGTGGGGCCAGTGTCAGCGTGAACAGGTTATATCAGACTGATGATGTTCATTCATATACGGGGACCAACACACACACCACAACACACCACACACACACACACACACAGAGTTAGAAACAACACACACCCACACAACAGCACACACACACACACACTGAGTTAGAAACAACAACAACACACACACACACACACACCCACCACACGACACCTGAGTTAGAACAACACACACACAAAACACCTGAGTTAGAAACACACACACACACACTGATTAGAAAACAACACACACACCCCACTGAGTTAGAAACACACCACACACAACACCACACACACAACACACTGAGTTAGAACAACAAAACAAAACCCACACACCAACACACAGTGGAGTTAGAACCAACACCACAACACACACACACCACACAGAGGTTTAGAAAAACACCAAAACACACACACACACACGAGTTAGAACAAAACACACCACACACTAGTTAGAAACAACACACCACACACGAGTTAGAAAACACACCACAAACTGAGTGAGAAACAACACAACACACACACGTGAGTTAGAACACAACAACACACACACACCACAGCACACCACACCAGTGAGTTAGAAAACAACAACACACCACACACACACACACACGGAGTTGAAACAATAACAACACACACACACACACCATTGATTAAGAAACAACAACACACACAACACACACACACACACTGAGTTAGAAACAACAACCACACCACACACCACACACACTGAGTTAAAAACAACAACAACCACACACACACACACACACTGAGGTTTAGAACAACAACAACACAAATGAGTTGAAACAACACACACACCACAACTGAAGTTAAAAACAACAACAACAACACACACACACACACACACACACACACACCACACTGAGTTAAAAACAACAAGCAACACACACCACACACACAACCTGATTAGAAACAACAGACACAAAACACACACAGTGAGTAGAAACAACAACACACACACACCACCCACCACACAACACACACACACTGAGTAGAGAAACACACACACACACACACACACACTGAGTTAGAAACAACAACAACACACACACACACTGAGTTAGAAACAACACAACACACACACACAACACACAAACTGAGTAAAACAACACACACACACACACACACACCACCTGAGTGAGAAACAACAACAACACACACACACACACGACACACATCACACTGAGTTAGAAACAACAACACCACACACACCACACACACTGAGTTAGAAACAACACACACACCACACACAACACACACACACTGAGTATAAAACAAACACACTCACACACACGAGTTAGAAACACACACCACACACACACACCACGGAAGTTATAAGCAACACACCACACACAACTGAGTTAGAAACCACAACACACACACAGTGAGTTAGAAACAAACACACACAACACACACACACACTGATTAGAAACAACACACACACAACACACACACTGATTAGAAACAACAAACACACACACACAGTGAGTTAGAAACAACACACAACACAATTGAGTAGAAACACACACACAACCACACACACACTGAGTTGAACAACAACACACACACACACACACACCCACACAGTGAGTTAGAACAACAACACACACACACACCCACTGAGTTTAAGAAACACAACACACACACACACACACAACTGAGTGAGAAACAACCAACACCACACACACACACACGGAGTTAAAAA
>NC_040033.1:295447-327404 GCF_000972845.2 Larimichthys crocea
TATCTATCTATCTATCTATCTATCTATCTATCTATCTCCTTTTCTTTCTTTCTTTCTCTCTTTCTTTCTTTCTCCCTTTCTTTCTTTCTCTCTTTCTTTCTTTCTCCTTTTCTTTCTTTCTCTCTTTCTTTCTTTCTTTCTTTCTCCTTTTCTTTCTTTCTTTCCTCCTTTTCTTTCTTTCTTTCTCTCTCTCTCTCTCTCTCTTTCTTTCTTTCCTCCTTTTCTTTCTTTCTTTCTCTCTCTCTCTCTCTCTCTCTCTCTCTCTTTCTTTCCCTCTCCTTTTCTTTCTTTCTTTCTTTCTTTCTCTCTTTCTTTCTTTCTTTCAGATAGTTATCGTACCTAACTTCCGTCCGTCGTCTCGACATGGCGCGTGTCCATCTTGACCTGACCGACTATCTCTGCTGTGTGTTCTCGCGCGTGAAGCCTCGCGAGAACACACGACGTCACGGGATAATGGTCGGAGGCTCTCGCGGATATTAAGAAGGTACTTTTGTTTTTTCTTTTAATTACTTTGAGCTTAATTAAACTAAATTCACTTCGACTCCAGCGATTAATCAGAAGGGAGGACGCGTGCGTGCGCGCGCGCCCGTGGGAATAACGGCGGTTATTTTAGCGCCAACTTTGACCCGCCGGCACGAGCCGCCGACCCTTCGAAATAAGAGCACCGAGCTTTAGCGCGCGTTCCCTCCACCGCGACAACAGCTAGCTTCGGCTCCGAGCAGCGTCCGCCGGGGACCGGCACCGAGGGCCCGCACCGGCTCACGAGGCGGCTCGCACGGTACACACGGTGCTCGGTAACCGGCGTGAACGCGCGAGCGAGCTCTGGAGGTCGTTTTTTAAACCGATAAACGACGCCGCCGCTAACGTTAGCATGCGCGCGAGGCCTGCTCAGGAAGCGGGCGGGAGCTTTTATTTTCCAAACCTGAAGCTGAGGCTCACCTGTCAGGCTGAAGCTGAGGCTCACCTGTCCGGCTGAAGCTGAGGCTCACCTGCCCGAACCAAGGTGTGTCAGCGTGAACAGGTTACTATCAGACTGATGATGTTCATTCATAATAACTGTGACCAACACACACACACACACACACACACTGAGTTAGAAACAACAACAACACACACACACACACACACACTGAGTTAGAAACAACAACAACAACACACACACACACACACACTGAGTTAGAAACAACACACACACACACACAGAGTTAGAAACAACAACAACACACACACATAAACTTCAGCTTTATTTATTTGTGTAGCACCTTTCACACAGCGCAGAGTAAAAACAGAAATACACAACAACTCAGCCGTTTGCATGAAAAAGTAGAAAAACATAAAACTACAACAACGAAACAGAAACAGAAAAGTGAAGAGCTACAGGGTGAACAGCGTAATGTAAGAACAGCTGAGATATCTTAAAATGTTTCTAAAACTACACATTAAAGTTTTCCTCGCTCTGACGTTCCACCAGGTGAGTGACGTCAACACGCTGACTTATTTAAACCACAGCATGACTCTGCTCATGTTGTTACACATTAACTACACGTAGAGACTCATAAATAAATATCAGGTCAGCTTTAATATCAGAACATACGAGAAGAACAGCAGTGACATGAAATATAAAACATAAGTAAAAGAAAAATATAAATATATACAAGCTAAAAAACATCACAGTGTAAACAGAGTTAGTTTAAACAGGTGCTGTACACGGTTTGCATAAAATCTGTTTTTGCTTTTATCTAGTTTCCAGTTTGTAAAGATCCTTAAAGCATGCGGTGACACACACTGCGATAAACACGCATTCAAACTAACGTATACTGCTGTCAGCGTGTGTTGAAGTTAAACCAACCAAGAAGAAATGGAACCTGCAAATAAAAAAACTATAAAAGCAAAGAGAGAACAAGATTTTATATATATAAAAAAATAAGAAATAGACCTGCAGATAACACAATAATAGAAAAACAGTAAAGTGAGAATGTTAAAATAAATAAACGTGGTTTATACAGCAAGTTGTGTTACGTACACGAGGTATAAATATATAGAGTATGCACAGCATGTGCAGATTGGCTGTGAGTGATTTATTTACATATTAAAAAACAAAAACGTAAACGGTGAGAACAGTTTCTAACTTCCAGGTAAAGCTCCTGACTCTGAATCGAGGGCGCGTGACTTCAAATTAATCAGCCGGGGGGACGTGACCAGAACATGTGACATCCGGGACCGATAGAGGAATATACATGATTTCTTCTTGTCGAGCCTGAAGTGTTGTTCTTCCTCCGTGCCTCAGCTCCATTGTTAAAAACACATCAGTGCACCACGTGACGCGTTTTACTTCCTCCGATTAATAAACGAGTCATTGTTAAAAGGTCCAGCGTCGTAAACTAAACGTTACATACTTTATGAAATCTGTCCATCGGCTCACAGTGGGAGCTTCTCTACCGTGAGATTCTTTAGGAAATGTTTGGCCCGGTTATCCTTTAATATGTTTCCCAAGCAGAACGATAAAGTAACAACAATAAAACGCCTCTGGGTGTCCAGAACCAAGACCAACAAATAAGAGTATGGTCTGCCGTTAAGGGTCCACGTTGTCTCCAACATTGGTTCTGATGTTTGTTTTGATTTAGACTTTTCTTAGATGATTAGAGATGATTTCAACATCCAGCTCCTTTCCCAGTTAAGCAAAGTTTGATCTGGCTCTGTCCGTCCGTCTCCGGTCATGTACGAGCAGTAGATCTAGATGCAGGACAGTATCTTCAGAGGCGTTGACCGTCTTTGTGTCCTCGTTATCCAGCAGCAGAGATGACTCACGTCACCAGCCACGGGAAGCTGCTCCTGCAGCGCCTACACCAGCAGCGAGAGATGGACTTCTTGTGCGACATCACCATCATGGTGAGAGACGTGGAGTTCAGAGCCCACCGCAACATCCTGGCCGCGTTCAGCAAGTACTTCTCCGCCCGGGCGGAAAAGGGTCAAGACGTCACGAACTTGGACCCCGATAAGGTCAGCCGCTACGCTCTGGAGAAGCTTCTGGAGTTCATCTACACGGGACACATGAATCTGAGCAGGTAAAACTCAGTCATGTCGGTTAAATCTGAATTGAACTGGATTCTTTCCATGAGTGTAATGTTTGTTTTCTGGTTTCAGCACCAGACAGGCGGCCGTGCGGCGAGCGGCTGTGTTTCTGGGAATGCCTGAAGCCACAAAGTATCTGGAGGAAATCCACCACTGGTCCGAGCTGAGCGAAACGTCCCAGTCGGAGGCGGATAAAGAAGCCGGACTCTCTCCTCACAGCCCGACATCTCCCAGTAGCCCCAGCTCACCAGTTCCCCTGTCTATCGTGTCCGTCACAGGGGACTGGCACGACGAGGGGAAGGACGGCAGAGAGCCGGGCGGCGACGAGGCCAAAGATTTAGATATGGAAGAGGCAGACAGAAGCGATGAAGAGTACACGCCCACCACGCCGAAGAGCGTTGGAAGAGGACAGGGGAGGAAGAGAGGCAGGCCGAAGAGCCTCGGCAGCGAGCAGGCGGAGCCGAGCAGCTCGGCTGACGCCACTCCAAAAACCCAGAGCTACAGGGGGAGGGGGAGAGGGAGAGGCAGAGGGAGAGGCAGGGGGAGAGGGAGAGGCGGTCCGAAAAGTGAAGACCTGTCTCTGGAAGATTCGGACACTAGTGTGAAGGACTTCGGAGACACCTCCGCAGACTGGAGCCCCTCGCAGGACGACGACATCCCGGTCAAGATGCCCCGACTGAGCGCCGGAGACGGGAGGAGAGGACGAGGCCGTGGGAGGGGGAGAGGGAGAGGGAGAGGCAGGGGGAGAGGCAGGTGGAAGATCAAGGAGGAACCAGAGGAGAGCGTCTGGGGGGCGACGTACGACGACGGCAGGGTGTTGGAGGAGGAAGACGAGGACGATGAGGACGACGAGGTGGAGGAGGGCGAGATCGGGGAACACGAGCTCGCCGAGCTCGGCGAGATGTCGCTGTCGTGCACCGAGTGCAACAAACAGTTTAAAGACGCGAGCAGCCTGCACAGGCACGAGAAGATCCACAAAGGCCTGAAGCCGTTCGTCTGCATCTTCTGCTCTAAAAACTTCAGACAGGCCACGCAGCTGAAAACTCACCTGCGCATACACACAGGTGAGTCACGGGTAACGAATCAGAGGAGAGGAGGCGTCATCTTGAAATAGAAACAGCGACGATAGCTGTCGTGCGTTCTCTGTCTGCAGGCGAGAAGCCGTTCAGTTGCTCCGACTGCGACAAGTGTTTCGCTCAGAAGTGTCAGCTGGTCGCTCACCGCCGGATGCACCACGGAGAGGAGAAGCCGTACACCTGCGAGCGCTGCGGCTTCAAGTTCGCCACCTCGTCCAACTATAAAATCCACATCAGGTGAGTGCCGCGCTTTGATTTGTCTTAAAGAACACGAGAGGAGTGATTGTGCGTAGCCATGACTGTGTGTGTGTGTTATCGACAGACTGCACAGCGGGGAGAAGCCGTACGTCTGCGACATCTGCGGTCAGGCGTTCGCTCAGTCGAGCACGTTGACCTATCACAAGCGACGGCACACCGGAGAGAAACCTTACCAGTGCGACCTGTGCGGCATGTCGTTCTCCGTCTCTTCTTCTCTCATCGCTCACGCACGAAAACACACAGGTGAGAAAGTCCGTCACGCTCTCGAGGAGAAAGAGCCGAGCTCCTCCCGTGTCCGGTGGGACGTCGCCTCTCTGTAGAGTCGTATTCATGCGTGGGTGTGTTTGTGTTTCAGGTGAGACGCCGTACAAATGCTCTCAGCTGGAGTGCGGCCAAAGTTTCGTGACGTCTTCCGAACTGAAGAAACACATAAGACGATTTCACCCAGGTGAGATTTCCTGATGCCACGTCAGACTTTTTAAAGTTGGAAACAAAACACAGACGTCAGCAAGAGAACTTCGCCCACACAAACTTTAAAGAACCCGTGTGTGAAGCGCTGAAGTTGCAGCTTGTAGCTGACTGATCTGTCTGCAGATACAAACACAGGGATGAATATTTAATTTCATTTCTCCCAGACAACAAAGAGAAGATTAAAGTTATCGAATGTTAAAAACAAGCAGCCGTACAACAAGATTCCTGAAATAAGTCTCAAACATTTCCAGTCTCAAAGTGTTTCACTGCTCGAAACATGATCGAACTTCCATGCAAACGTTCCAAGTTTTAATTTAAATTCAGATTTATCTCGGGTTAATTTTAACGTGTGTTTAATGTATGTTTGCATGCCGCTACTGGATGCTCGAATTTCTCTCGGGATCAATGAAGTATCTGTCTGTGTTTTCCTAAAACCGTCAGTGCAGGAGAAAGATGCCAGATGAGCAGAGAAAACGGAAAATGTGCTGTGGTATCTGTTGGCAGAATCTTGAGTCATGTTTAATCAGCACTGCCGAGTTTGAAGATCATCTGGCAAACGAGCGAGGAGCTCTGGGTGCAGGCAACTTGCTGCCCACACTGTGACGACATAAAGCTTAAAGTTTCCTCGTTAAAGCTCATTAAATTCTTCTCATCTTATCTGATGTGACCTTTAACTGTTTGGACAGAAGTGAGCTGAATACGACGGCCTCTTAACAACCCTTTCAAGTTTGTTCACGTGTCCGTCACAGAGTCAAACGAGCTCTGACCTAATGAAGAGAATCTAAAATTCATAGAAATACGTCATTAAGATTTACTGTCCACCCACAGGCAGCAACATAGAGAGACTTGGCAATGAACTTTTCTCAATGTGTTTCTCAAACTTTTCTCATCATACTGTGTGTGTGTGTGTGTGTGTGTGTGTGTGTGTGTGTGTGTAATAGAGGGGAACACCGGCGTGCAGTGTCTGCTGTGTGGAAACCGGTTCGCCAGCGTGAAGAACATGATCAAACACCAGGAGAAGGCTCACGCCGACGAAGTGCGGCAACACAAGGAGAGAGCCAGAGCAGGTGAGGTGTGTGTGTGTGTGTGTGTGTGTGTGTGTGTGTGTGTGGAGATGGACACTTTTTCTGAATGAGTTGTGACGTCGGGAACGTTTAAGTCACGTGACCTGATTAGCTGAAAGTCTCTCCGTGACGCTCTCTGAATCACGTCGAAGTGAACCAGCGCCTCATGTTCACTGACTAAAACTTTTATTTTGCTGACTTACTTAAAATCGGATTTAGGTTTGTGATACATCTGGACGGAAACACGGCAACAAAGTCAGTTTCATTCCTGTTTGATAAATTCCTCTTTTGTGTGTGTGTGTGTGTGTGTGAGCAGTAGTCCTTCTGGCTTCCAGTCATCCCGTGGCATTTGTCCAGAGCAAACTTTCCCAGGAAAACAAAGGTATGGATTCGATCCCTGAAGGCGAGCCACCCAACCCCGAACCAGCCACCCCCAACCCCAAAGCCACGGCGCCGTCCACAACCGACGCTGATGCCGACGCCGCCACCACTGACGGCATCATCCAAGAGCCCCCGATCAGCACCGCCGACCAAGTGACCTTCGAAGCCGAAGCCGACCCCGACCAGGAGCAGACCATCAACTCGGACACCCTTCACGCTCTGGTGGAACAGCTGCGACCGCCGCCCTCCCCAGCCCAGAACCCGGAGATCATCTCCGAGTACAAGGACCACATCGACAGCGTTTCAGAGGCTTCCCCGGCCCAGAGCCTGGAGCAGATCGTCATCATCAGGACGGTGGACAACGCCGAACACAACCCTCCTCAGCAGTGAGGCCTCGAGCCAAGCGGCGTCACTCTGCCAGAACGCTTTTAAAATCCAGGAGGTGGAGAAAGAAAAAGCGTGATCGCTCCCTAAACCTCACCGTTGTATAGATCTAAACCAGACGAGGCGAACGTCCTCGAGTTTAGTCTAGAAGAGTCTTTGCTGAAATGTGGAAACGTTCCACGAAGTCTCTTCATGTAGAGTCGTGTGTCTTTGTGTAACATCATCGACGTCGGATAGAAACTCACTCTGCTCTCTGTTTTTTACCAAAACTCGAGACTAACAACATTTCCTCAGACGTTTTTCTGTCGCAGCTCTGTTTGGATGAATAATCAACACAAAGTTTATCGGACATGAATGTCGATCATACAAATATATAACGGGACAGCCAGTACAACTCGCATTGTTTTAATAGGTAGTTTAGTTAGGAGCCTCGTTATCAGCACATTTTATTTATCATTGAGTGTTTGACACGTGATGATGGCTTTATTAACGTAAACATAGCCCTGTTAATGCAAACTGAGGATTTTGTTTCAGTGTAATATAGTTTGTTTGTTTTTTAAAGCAGCTGTTTTAGCTCTTGTGTTGGTGCTTCAGGTTCCAGACTGCATCATACCGTGTTTCTCTAAACTTGAACAAGAAGCTGATTTTTGTTTCGTTTGTTTGTTTGTTTATGCTTTCTTTTTTTTATTATTTTGGATAAAACGTCTGCATTACTTGTACAGAAATGTGAATTACACCTACAAGTTCACGCCTGTATAAAAACTGTACAACAGAAAAATAAAATTAAAGACAAAGGGAAAATTAGATCGTTTGTCTCCGTGACTGCTGCAAATAAAGAGAAATAAAGGATCATTAGTTCTGTAGATGATGGTTTAAATTTAATCTAGCATGTTTACTCAGACGGACAGATGTTCAAGGTGTTTCTACGGTCGAATAATTCATAATTAACAGCAATTTAATTTGTTTAGTTTCAGCCTGGCAGCAGGTTTTCTTTACAGTTATTGTCAAAATATGAAATATAGTATATAAATGATAACGTTACATCACAGGAACATATTGTACTTTCAAATAACATTAAAACAAATTCATACACAAAAAAAATTGGCCAATTACATAGAAATTTTTATCCATTTATATTACATAGGTTTGATAAAAATAACGAACAAACAATGTGAAACAAATAATTTTAAAGATTTATGTAATAGTGCTAATAAACTCAGTGTACTTCCACTACACAATAGTGTAGCAGTAACCAGGTTTATGCATTCAATATTAATAAAGCCAATAGTTTGCCCAAACCCAACAGAGAAAATGAGTATTATTTATTATGTACTAAATTATTATTTATTAGTATGATTACATGAATCTTATTACTTAAGTTACTTAACTTAAGTTTGTCAGTTAATTTATATTAAAACTATGTAATTAATTTTTTTTCTGTGTAATTGAAGTAGCCAAAACATTTGAGTGTAGGCATTAAAAAAAATACAAAATATTAGGTTAATAACTGTAAATGTTGTGTTTTGAAATTGATGAATGTGGTTTTAAAATGTAAACATGTATGTTAATATTGACAATATAGAAGCGCTCTTGTGTTGTAAATTTACTATCCAGTTTTTTTTTTTAATTTCACATTGTTTTGCTTTTTTTTTAAAACTTCTTTTGGCCTTCGTGGGACGCCGTACCTCCACCTCATTTATTTCCACGGCAACGCCAAACCGCCCCGCAGACGTTGCTATGGCCACCGCAAACATTTCTGCGTGTCACGCAGCTGTCTGCGCAGAATATGCGATAAAAATAAACCCGCATGTTTCAGACGTGCTGGAGAAGACGACAGACACGGAGTGAGTTCATCAACATTAACCTAATTAACTGATTAATTATGTTAATGAGCTGGGCGTTAACTGTTAACGCGAAGCTAATTAACTAGCTACCGGATGCTAATGTTGCCTTCAGGTGCTGCTGATTAATGTCGTAAATTTAAGCAGCGGTGAAAGTCATGCGTTCAATATTTTATTTGGCACTTTATCAACACATGCTGCTGAAGTACTAAAAGTAACTAGTAGAAATACGTAAAAATAAGTATTCAAGTAGCAATCACTGTACTCTAAACCACTGGTTCCCAAAGTGGGGGTCGGGACCCCCCCGGGGGACGCAAGATGATTTTCAGAAATAAAATAAAATTTAAAAACTTTTAGAAACATCATATTTTAGCTATAATTGTAAAAAACGAGAGCGTTGATTGTTATAAGCAGTGCACCTGAACGCAGCATGAGGTGTTCAGTTGTTGTGCACCTGAATGCAGCGTGAGTTGTGCAGTTGTTGTGCACCTGAATGCAGCATGAGTTGTGCAGTTGTTGTGCACCTGAACGCAGCATGAGTTGTGCAGTTGTTGTGCACCTGAACGCAGCAGGAGGTGTTCAGTTGTCGTGTGTTGGGCAGGTGTGTCACCTTGGAGCTGAGAGGAAACCACAGACTGAGGTGCGTTCAGCGGCTGGACGACCGAGACGTTCTCGCTCTCTCGAAATGTTTGAGGAGCAGCACGTGTGTGACAGGTGAGCAGTCAGGTGTATATGAACAACTCCACTCAGATGTTTATGAATATTTATTTATTTATCTATCAACAGGTCTCGATGTCAGCTACAATAACATAACAGATGAAGGGGTTGGACACCTGGCTGACCTCTTACAGGTAAGCAGCGACGTGGTGACGTGATGAGTTATTATTATAACATATATTATTATTATGATAACATAGAATATTCTGTTTACACCGAGCAGGAGGACAGCTCCGCTCTGACCTCCCTGGACCTGATGTTCAACGACATCCTGACAGACGGAGCTGAAGTTCTGGCCCAGAGCCTGCGGGTTCATGTCACACACACACACACACACACACACACACACACACACACACACAAAATAGTGCATTTCTCTGGGACTATTTCAAGCGGCGGATTAATCCACATTTTGTGCTCCAGTGTTTCCACATGGAGCCCAATTTAAACCCAAGTGGGCCCCAGACCGGTCTAACTATAAATAACACACCTCCTCCATAGGATCCGTAATCCGCTCTGCCACAGAGTTTCTCGTCACACTCATGTCAGCTAAAGCAAAAGTCGGTGCTTCATTAGTATGTCTAGCTGTTCTGGTGTCTGTCTGTTAGTGATGCTGAGTATCATTCACCGTGAACACAAAGATCTCAATACAAAATACGATTTTTGACAGAAAAACAAATGAACAAATCATCAAGAACTCCTCCCGTTTCATAAATCACGTCAATCCAGACATCAGCTGTACGAGTTTCTCACCTGGAGTTGAGAGGTCACGCCCAAATACAAACAGTCTTTTAATAACTTTATTTATAGAGCACCTTTAAAAAAGAGTCTTACAAAGTGTTTTACAGAGCAGCAGACTGAACAGAAGGACACACAGGAAGAGTAAATCAGATTCAAAGATGATAAAAGAACCAGATCAGAAGGCGGCTCTGTAAAAACGAGTTTTAAGATTCTGCGAGCCTCGTCTCCTCGGGCAGCTCGTTCCCGCCTGAGGATCTGAGGCTGCGAGCTTTTTGTAAACCGTCATGAAGCTGCTAAAGGAATCAGTAACAGACGACACTGTCTGCAGCAGGTGGAGGATTCGGTGTGGACCCTTTGGTGGGCCGGTTCTGGTTCTCTAGTGAGATGATACACACCAAATGTTTTGGTCTTGTCATGAGCTGTATTGATCTCTTCATCATCTCTCTCTCTCTCTGCAGTGTAACAGCACCTTGCTCTCTCTCAGACTGTCGGGTAATAAGATCGGGAACAGAGGAGCCATGCACCTGGCCAGCATGCTGCAGGTGAACGACTCCCTGAAGGAGCTGGAGCTGGACGCCTGCGACCTGGTGAACACACACAAACACACTCTGTGTCAGGCTGGCATCATTTTTAAGTCCAATCACTGATTGTACTTTAAAAGTGAATCTTTATTTTGTGTTAATATCTTTGAACAATAAAGAGAAGTGGTTTGTTTTAGACTCAGGATGCTGCCTCTGTCCCTGCAGGCCACTCAGAGTGTGATAGCGTTCGCCATCGCCTTGAAAAGCAACCGGACTCTTCGCTCTGTGGACATCAGCCGCCCTCTGCTCTTCAGCCACCAGGTACGAACACACACAGCGTCACAGACGTGATGCACGACTCCACCCTGAAGCTCTCTCCGTCTCGTCGGTCTCTCAGGAGGAGTGGGCGGTGCACTTCTCCGAGATGCTGCTGCTGAACAGCAGCCTGGTGGAGCTCCACCTGGGGAAGACGGGGATGACCGACACCGGGATGGAGAGGCTGACCGAAGGCCTGCGGCTCAACCGCAGCCTGCGCTACCTGGACCTGCGCTGGTAGGAACGGAGATCATCAGAACGTCGAGCTGCTCTGCTTTCTCCTCACCATCGCGCCTTTGTTGTCTGCAGTAACCGCGTGACTCGTGACGGCGTGCGTCACCTGGCCGAGACGCTGAAGCAGAACCCGACGCTGGAGGTCATAGATCTGTCGTCCAATCGGATTGAAGACGAAGGCGCCGTGCACCTGAGCGAGGCCGTCGCCTGGCCGGGCTGCGTCCTGAGAGAGTGAGTCCTCCACATTCAAACGTCTGAACCTTTCACCATTGATCCCCATATAACGAAGCACCGTCTGTGTCCGTCTGTCTGTCAGGCTGTCTGTCAGAAGTAACAACATCAGGACAGACGGTCTGCTGTCTTTGGCTCAGGCCATGACAGCGAACACGACTCTGAACCACATCTACATCTGGGGGAACCACCTGGATGAGCCGGTCTGCCAGGTAACACACACACAAACACAAACACACACACACACACACACACACACTCTCATCACATCCCGTCAGTCCGTCATAATTACTCGAACTGCTTCCCGCTCTCAGGCCTTCAGAGATCTCATCGCCAGCGGTCGCCTTCCCCCGGAGCAGACGGACGTGAGCGCGTACGAGGTGGACGGTCGCGTGTTTCTCGCCGAGGTCTTCCACACTTTGAGGCGACGCTATCACAGCGACACCTCCGACACCGCGACAGACCACGCCGACAATCCCGTCTCCGGCTCTCCGCCGCACGACGAGGAGAGTCCACGGCCTGTTCCTCTGCAGCCTCACACACACTGACACACACACACGTGAAAAAGAACAAAATAAACGATGCAAACAAGGAAAAGTGAAATAAGACGTCTGAACAATAAACTGACTGTGAGATTGTTTTAATCAGATGTACATCCTGTCTTATTTACAGTGTTTAGTAATAACGTAATAAGTTCATCACATATTTCATTAAACTTCATGTTATTGTCTGATGTGTTGTAATCATCGTCCAAATCAAGAACAGAAACGTTCCTCTGCAGCTCTGAAACTTTTACTCTCGATCTTGAAATTATACATCGGACATAAAAAATCATCTTTGGATCTGATCTGCAGCTTTTCATCCTATCACACACACACACACATTTTTTGTCCTCTGGCGGTCATGGCAGATTCTGCTGGAGGTTTTATTGACGGTGGTTTTCCACGTTTCATGGTGAGAAGTGTTGGGTCTCTGTAGATAATACAGACGACGGCCTAGACCTGCTCTGCCACCCTGCTGAAGACTTTCTGAGGTGGAAGCCAGTTGGATTTTTACAGTTAGTTCATCGTGCCCTGTGTCTGCTGATCACAATATCAGGAAGGTGTGAGTGCTGGTAATCATGTGTCTACTCCTCAGGACGACTCTCCTCTGGGCTCTCCTGATTGGTCGCCGTAAACAGCAGCCCTGCATCTCTCTGAGGTGGATCCCACTCCAGCAGGACGCTCCTCTTCTTCAGGCAGTGACTCAGCTTCTTCCTGTCCTGAGAGCCGACCGTCCACCGCTGCACGGCCAGGCGAGTCAGCGCGGGCAGCCGGGGCAGAGCGGAGAGCAGCGGCGGCAGCCAGGCCGAGCAGGGAGCAGAGGTGGACGGCCTCAGGCTGAGGTCGACGTCCTGCAGCGAGCTCAGGCCTCCTGCTGAGAACAGGCTGGACCAGCCTTCATCACCGACCGAGCCGTTGTAGGACAGATCCAACACCCGCAGAGAGGACAGACAGCCACGCCTGCACACGGCGGCTGCACGGGACAAAGATGATCAGAAATAATACAATTAATGGTAATTAATAATAAACCTGTGTGTGTGTGTCTGTGTGTGTGTGTGTTACCTAGGTGACGCAGGTCATCAGTGGTGAGCTCACAGCTGCTGAGGCGGAGCTCCACGATGACTGACGGCTGCAGAGCGTCCAGGAGGAGCGCCAAGCGACCACCAACCACTTTACACCAGGAAACATCCAAACTGTGGAGGTACGGCACGGCCAGAGCTGTCCACACACACACACACACACACACACACACACACACACACAGATGGGCCTTATTGACCTGGTCTGGAGGAGTTCAGGGTCCAACAAAGGCCCTCGGAGATGTGGACACTAAATACTTCTACCCCTGCAGTACTCAGTAGTATCAGGTAGTAGTAGTACTAGCAGTATCAGTGTGTGTGTGTGTACCGAGGGCAGTGAAGGACTCCTCGTTCAGGCTGCAGCTGTTGAGCGGCAGACGCCTCATCTGCGTCAGAGGGAGGGCGGAGACCATCGAGTGGACCACGCCCCCTGTCTCCTTATTGGACGACACGTTCAGGTCCGTCAGCGCCGTCAGAGAGGGAAGCACCTGGACTGGAGGTAAAGAGTCACATGACTCATGATCGGTTCAGTTCAGTCTGAGGATTCAGTGTTCACACACACACACACTCACTCAGGGCTTCCAGGTCGGGGCGTGTCAGACAGCAGAGGTGAAGGTCGAGGCTCTCCAGGTGTGTGAGGTGAACCAGGTGGACGGTGAGGCGGTTCAGTCCTCCGGACAGACTTTTGTTACAGGACAGGTCCAGCTCTCGCACTGAGGGGAGGCAGCAGAGAGAACCACCTGCAGGACAGCAGACGGACAATCAGACATGTAAACATTGAACAGTTTGATGTGTTGCCGTGTTGGCGTGAGCTCAGACCAGCTGCTCACCTGGTTTCATTTTCCTCTCTCGCCTTTTTTATTTTAAAACGTGCAAAGTATCGAGTTTGTCAAACTCTTTGCAGACGATGTGGTTCTATTCGTATGAAACAGCAGAGACACCAAACTGCACGTCTATTGACAGAAAACAGTAGATCTCCTACCGAGAGCATCGAGGCCGTCCGGCGTCAGACCGCAGGCGTGTAATCGAAGCGTGGTGACGGAGGCGGCGTGAGAGAGAGAGGAGGCCAGCGCCGTGAAGCCGCCAACGTCAACTTCCTGTGTGAGCTGAGGATTACAGGAAACGTCCAACACACCGAGTCTGGGGAGAGCAGACACGACTCCTCCTGAGAGGGACACACAGGTTTCTAAATATTATGTTCTGTGGGCAGTGGCATCATGGGAAATGTAGGAAAATAGATCTGACATAGAAACAGATAGAAGAGGTCGCCGTATCCACTAATTATTCAATATTTATGGAAGTGTGAATAAGTCGGTACCCAGTAGAGTAGCATCGGCCGCAGTGAGCTGGCAGGCCACAAGGTGGAGCTCCCTCAGTGGTGGATGAAAGTTACCCAGCAGGCTTTGCAAAGCGCCGCCGCCACCGACGCCACTGTTCCAGGATAAATCAAGGATCTCCAAGAGAGGCACGCAGCTGAGAGCTTCACCTACACAAACACACACAGACTCACACTATGAACAATATTTGTAATATTATATTTGTAGCCTTTAAATGTCACCAAGGAGAGCTTCAATTATTTTATTATTTTTGCAATTAATCGATGAATCGTTGGTTTATAACTTGTCAGAAAATATTTTTTTGATGTTGATTTATCTGGACTAAGGTCTAAAAACCTGAAGACATTTAGTTTGTTCTGATGTAGAGCAAGACAACGCAGCAAAACCTCAAGTTTCAGAAGTCAGAACCATCAAATGTTTGATAATAAATGACCTAAAAGAATAAATCAATTCATCTTCATACTACACGATCTGTCCAAAGATATAAGTGGTTGTAACTGGATAATATTCTGTGTTATCGAAATGGTTACTGGTCGTCGTCACCCACCCAGTGCGGCGATGTCATCAGCGCTCAGCCTACAGCTGCAGAGCCTCAGCGCTCGGATCCCGCCCACGTGCTGGAGGTGAGAGGTCAGCGCTTTCAGACATCCGCCAATCAGCTCGTTCCAGGAGACGTCCACCTCCTCCAGCTGGGGGAGAAACTGGAGCAACGTCGCTGAGGGAACGAGAAGAAGAAGGAAGATGACAACTGTTATGGAGTTTTCTCTCCTGAGGTTACACGAGGTCCCGTGTGGGCCTCGAGGTCCCGTGTGGGCCTTGAGGTCCCGTGTGGGCCTTGAGGTCCCGTGTGGGCCTTGAGGTCCCGTGTGGGCCTTGAGGTCCCGTGTGGGCCTTGAGGTCCTCAGCAGTATTAGTTGTTTGTCTTTGGTTGGGAACAGTAGGTGCCAGTCTATCTCAACACTGTGGTGTCCAGGGTCACAGAGACCTGTTGCTGCCTTCATAGACATAATAGATAGCTTGTTGTTGACGGTCCAATCTGCGTAAACAGACATCTGTGTCTCCAGACTAGAACATGCTGACAATAACACCTCCATGGGTAAAGACATTCTCTGTGACTCATTCTGGGCGTGTAGTATTTGTGGTGTTATCTTGGGGTTTAAAGTCGATCCACCAGGATGAGTTGGGCAGAATGTGAGACCGACTCAGGCACTTCTGATGAACTTTGAGAGTGTCTCTAATTCTCCTTGGCCAAGCGTCAATAAATAATACAGCATAAGTCAGAGGCTCCTGAACACTTTCTGAACTCCTGACCATTGACCTTTGACTTCAGCAACTTCTCCACAACAATAGCGATGCCGTCAACAGACATAAATGTTGGAGGCTGCTTTTAGAGCAGCGGTTAGACATCTGGTGGTTTGATACATTCCTGCTATGGAAAAGACCTGATGTTCTCAGACTTTCTGCTTGTAACCCCCTAAAAAACAAAGCAACATCAACTCACGTCCTCGTCACCTGTAAAGGCCTCGTACGTGATCTGAAACACTCTTTTCTCACAGTGGGATTCAGCTGTGTGAACCACAGGCTGTATAAAAACATGGATGTAAGTATCAGTGACGTCACCCTGAAGAGATGTCGTGCAGCTCAGAGCGTGGTGGCGAAAATGGACAATGAGGTGGAGCATGGATGGAGCTGAGGCAGACACCCACTTTACTGAGTGAGGAGCAGAAATAAGTTTATTCTACTTTCCCCTCCCGTTAATCGCCTTGTGACCTCTTGTCGGAGCCCTGACCCCAAGGTTGGGAACCACGATGTAACTACTCGAGTCTTATTTGGTCTGATATCAGGTTGGAAATAAAATTTAGATCTTAACGAGACACTAAACTGCTTCAAACAGTGCGGCATGTTCACTCAGATGACTTCAGTCGTTATTTAAAGTATTTACTGCATCACATGCAGGTTGCACGCCGGTTATCGGATCACAACAGAAACACAGACACAAACACCGTACGGTCAGGATCACAGTAACTGTATCCACCTAGCTCCAGCAGGTCTGTAGCAGTGAGGTCGCAGTGAGCCAGGCTGAGGCGGCTGCTGTCGGCTTTCTTGCCGAGCCTCTGCAGGAAGAGAGACACTCGACCCCAGCCGACGTCCCGCTCGCTCTCCGCCGCCTCAGCGGCACCTGAAACACAAACAGGAGTTTGACCTTTGACCCCCGCAGCTTCGACATCCTCATCACATGAGGATCATCTGAAGTTTCAGAGCTCTGTGTTAAATCACGACAACCTGAGCCGGGTCCTCTCTCCTCCGCCTCCCCGTCCTCGGGGATCCCCGTCCGGTCTGACGTCCAGGACAGGAGGCGTCCCAGCGGCTTCCTGTCGGACGCTGTGCGCTTCCTGCGGATTTGGTTCATGATGACGTCGAGAGGGGAACGCCGCTGGTTGCCGCTGTCCCGCCCACGCTGTCCATCTGACCAATGAGAGACAGGAGAAGATAAAACCATTAAAATAAACGATAATCTGAAGAGATTTTTTTAAAGCGATGGGTTATTAATGTTTCTCCGTGTTGTCTCCTTTAATAGCAGAGACCATCAGCTTCCTGTTGAACCACTTAAATGTACAATTAGGATGATTTCACTGGTTTATTCATCCCTGCAGGAGAAATCTGATGTTTCAAATCAGATAAAAAAAAACATGAGAGAACTATATCAAAGAGCAGAGTTCATTAAAAGTGAAGGGAGGAGAGTCAAAGAGGGATTTCTTAAGTCTGCCATCTAATAACAGTTACAGTTATTGAAATAGTTACATAAGTCTGAAGGTCGTTGACATAAATTAAAGACAGGTTGGTCAGAACAGAGTTCATTTTGTTGATTAGGTACAGAAATATAATGTGTTGTGTATTAAATTAGAGTTGTGTAACTTAAGGCATCACATGTCTGTTCTTTACGGGAATCTACCGTAAATCTCATTAAAATGTTTAAACGATGACATTTTAATAACAAACCGACGTGGAAAAAAAAGTCTTTTGATTTAAGGGAAATCTTAAAAGTTTTGATTTTCAGTGAGGAAAGGAAGTATTCAGGTACCTCACTTAAGTAAAAGTATTCTGTTACAGAGTACAATAAGAGGATTTTACTGTTTCAGCTGCTTCAGGTGGAGCAGCTCTTCACTTTGTCTCATATTTGTATAAACTTCACGTGTTTGTGCAGAAATCTAAAGCTGTCACATAAAAACTACAATATCTCCCTCTGGAGTAAGTAAAAGTACCTCAGACCTGTACTTTGGTAGGAATCACTCTGTGGTTGCTCTGCTCACCTGGAGAGTCCATGTTAAGAGTCTGAAGCTCCAAAACAAAAATCAGCTGATTGCTCTGTGTGTCTGTGGCGGTGCGTTCACGGTCCGACCGTGAAGAAAACAACAAATCAGATCAGCTGCTCCGGATCATCGGATCTTCCCTGCAGCTCCAAAAACTCGTCTTTCTGTTTGCGCTCTCTCAAACTCGGAGTTTACCACCTGCGTGACGTCACGTCCCGTGCTCATCAGGTGCCGGATAATCCCGGAAACGCGACGACACCTTTAGTAAACATGAATCCAGTAAGTGTAAAAGTACTCTGTTACTTTTCCCACTTAAGTAAGAGTACACAAGTATAATCATCCAAATGAAACTGAGGGTATATATATATATATAATATGTGTTGTGTGTGTCTATATGTGTATATATATATATATATATTATATTATTTATATTATATATATATTAATATTATATATATTCTATATATGATAATATATATCGATATATATATCGTATCTATATATAGATATATATATATTTCTACCAATATATATATATAATATATCTTATATTTATTGTTATTTTATTTTGTAGTACTATCCTGCATCTGCAAATAAAGTTATCAAATAAATGTAAGAGTATGTACCTCTGAATTGTACTAAAGTAGAAGTACACTATCTAAGTAAAGTATGTGAGTATGAGCAAAGTAGAGTAGAGTTTTAAAGTACTTTTAAAACTGCTTTAATGTAGTTGAGTACATGTGCATGGTAACTTTCCACCACTGGACTTTTATTTTGAAGGACATCTAGCATGGATCCTTGTAGGATTTAAATGTATTTTTATAATAAATGTGAAATAATTAAAGAGCTTGTCGCCTCACAGCAGGAAGGTTCCTGGTCTGAACCTCGGGTGGAGGAGCTGTGGTGGTGGTGGGACTCCAGCCTCCACCCGGAAACCTGCACTGCACAGGTTAATTGACCTTTTTCACAGCAGGTAAACTCAGGTGATGATGCTGATTAAGTAGAGTCAGGGTGCTGCTGCACTAAATGGAATGGAACCTTAATGCGTATTATTGGAAACACCTGAGTTCACCTGACTGCGTCAGTCAGTCTGTGACTCCAACTTGTCTGTAGGTGTGAATGGTTGAATGAGTGGAGCAGCTGATGGTGCACACCTCAACACCTCCGTCCTCCTGGCAGCTTCCTGCAGGTGTGTGGTGAGGGACTCCACCGACCCGGTCCACGGACTGTTTGACCCCCTTCACTCAGGTAAGAGGCTGCAGAGACTGATGGATCTTTGTCTCACATGCTGCACTCCTGTTGTTACTGTTACTGTTAATTCTAGACTGTGTGCACGTCGCCGGTCCTGAGGACTCGTTTAGTTTCATGTGTAAACATGCAAATGACAAATAAACCTCGATGAAGCTGAAGCATGAAAACATCAAACTGGTAACTGAGGTTCAAGATAACGTGTTCAACAGCACGAGCTGAGTGGAGAAATATTTCATATTTTTGCTTTTAGAATTAAAGTTACTTACAAAAATGTGGATTATTTCTTTTGTGGATTTGTCAGATAAATCATTTTTAATCTTGAAACAAATTAAAGTTGATAATTTTGTTACTTTTTATCTACAATTTGCTTGAAGTGATAAATTCCAAACTCTGTGGAGTGATCTGATCTCGTGATGTTCGACGTGTCGAG
Source organism: Larimichthys crocea (assembly GCF_000972845.2). Taxonomy (NCBI): domain Eukaryota; kingdom Metazoa; phylum Chordata; class Actinopteri; family Sciaenidae; genus Larimichthys; species Larimichthys crocea. The sequence goes on from NC_040033.1 coordinate 314,704, forward strand.
GCGTGAATGGAACAAACAGACGTCGGAGGCGAGCACGTTTCTTCCAAATTTATTTTATTCGATCCGACTGAGCGAGCCTCCGCTCTCGCTCTGGAAGCGGCAGCTTCTGTGGAGGATTGTTATGACGGTGTAAAGCGGCGTCCTCCTCTCCTCCTCCGCTCTCCTTCAGCAGCAGCGCAGAGGGAGGAGGCGTCTTTAAACCATGAAATGTTCCGTTCGCCTCCGTCCTCCATGTGGAAACAAAATAAAAACAACAAAAAGCCAAGAAGAGTGTGATGGTTGTGATGTCCAGCTGACGGGAGCGTTGCTATAGTGACGTCCTCAGTCATCGTCCACTGTGGGTGTGATGGTCACGCCCCTCCTGATCTGTCCCCATCCAATCAGACTGAAGGAAGACGAAGAGAACGAGACAATTAGACGACGCTAAAAAGAATCAAGCCTTTATTCTGCGACGTCTCCGCGACTCTTACCGCCAGTGTTTCTCCACGCGTCTGCTCAGGGCGATCTTCTCTCCGACCTCCGTGCACACCGGGTTGGTGAGGACGATCTTGGCCAGATCGGCTTTGACGGCGCTGACCCGGCCGCCTGTCGACAATGAGCCGATGTTGACCATCAGCACCTCGTTTTTAGACAGCTTCTGGACCTGCAGACACACACGGAGAAAAGTTTACACCCTGTTTTATTCCAGAAGCGTTGGGACTACGTTACCCATCATGCCTCTGTGTCTCACTTTGGCAGCCTTCTTGTCTCCCTCTGTGCGGACTCCCAGCAGCCTCCTGAGCAGAAAGTAGGAGATCTCCAGCTCGGTGAAGATCTCCGGCAGCGCTCCGACGGCGCCCAGCACCTGACCGACCATACGATCCGCTCGGCACAGTGTCGGGTCGATCTTAGTGCCCACGCCTGTGCACACACACACACACAGATTACTTTTATTTAAGTGTTCCTGCTTGTGACTGTCTCGTGAACGGAGATGTACGGCGTGCGCGTGGACGTACCGATAAGGCCTCCGGGTGCGGCGTACTGCAGGTCGTTGTGCTCGGCGAACAGAGACACGATCTTGGAGAAGATGGGTTTGCACATCAGCTTTCCTTCCTGGTCTTTGGACACGATACCGGGTCGCACCTCGATCTCTTGACCCACCTGGAGGGTCGCACAGAGAGGAGGACGGGTTAGATGGACTCACAACTTAACCGGTGACTTCATCAGGCCGGAGTGACACGAACAGATCTCACCTTGAGCACTCCCTTCAGGATACTTCCTCCTGCCACGCCTCCCTTCAAGTCGTCGACTTCACAGCCGGGCTTGTTCACGTCGAAAGACCTGATGACTGAAACGTGGAAGGCGTTTATTCAAACCCTGACCGAGCATTTTATCAGACAAACAGAAGACAAAGGGGACGGAGAGTTTTCTTACCGATGAGTCTGGGCTCGGAGATGAAGTCTCGGATGGGCACTGGGATCTTCTTGACGATGTACTCGCAAACCACCTCGATGTTGTACTTGAGCTGTGCGGAGATAGGAATGATGGGAGCGCCTTCTGCCACCGTGCCTGCAGGAGGAACGTGACACACAACGTCAGGTGACCGTCACCAAAGACTTAGACCTCGGTGTGGTTTGTACTCACCCTGCACGAAGGCGAGGATCTGCTCGTACTGCTCTTTAGCCTGGCTCTCCTTCACCAGGTCGATCTTGTTCTGCAGGATGAGGATGTGTTTCAGCTTCATGATCTCGATGGCGGCCAGATGCTCCGAGGTCTGCGGCTGAGGACACGACTCGTTACCCGCTGGCAGAGAAAAGAAGCGACAAAAAAAACAAAAAAAAAACATGATGATTTCTGAAGAGCGAAGTTAAAGACACACCAATGAAGTTTATCTTACCGATAAGCAGGAGGGCTGCGTCCATGACGGCGGCTCCGTTCAACATGGTTGCCATCAAAATGTCGTGACCGGGACAGTCGACAAACGACACGTGTCTGCGTGGAAGGAAAGAAATGTTTGAAACATCCTTTAGTCTAACAGCTCGAAGGTGAATGTGATGCTGTTCTGGTCCATCCGGCACGCGACTTCAAACCCACCGGGAGCGTTCAGACTTTGTTTACTTGCTCAGGTTTTGTCATTTTCCTGGTTCATGTTCTTCTAAATATGCTTCTACATGTGGAAATATGATGTTTATTTCTCTTTTGTCTTTTTACAACCAGCAGTTTGCACGGGGTATTTTATTTTGAAAATCCAGTGTTCTCTGTGTTGTTTCTGTGTCTGGCTTCCTGTCAGCTCGAGGTGCTCTATGGAAATTGACACCGGCTTCTTGCGGCGTTCCGCTTCTGAACCGCACCGCGACGGTGAAACATTGATAGAACGGTCGCATGTCGCTGCAGTTTGGGGGTTAACCTGACTTCAGTCTCACCTGACCAGCTTGAAGTTGCCCTTGGTGCCGGGGATGTCTGAGGGAAACTCGTCAGGAGTGCTGCTGCCACACGACCTGTAGCACTCTGGCCTGGGACAGCTGGGATCTTCCAGCTTATAAACCTACAAACAATGTCAGCGTGTCAAAGTGTTTATCCTGTTAACTTCTTAATTACGAGTGTTTAATTAACTTCACTGGCCGATCACTAACCTTAGCGTTTGCATATCCGAGCTTGATGGTGATGTTCCTCTCCAGCTCGTTCTTGAACCTGACAGTGTGAACACCAGAAATGGCTTTCACCACCGTGGACTTCCCGTGGGCCACATGACCGATGGTGCCTACGACAGAGAGAGCAGGAGACAGCAGTTAGACAGGAAGTCCAACAGGTCACGTCCAAACTTTATTCAAATGAGCGCCACCACCCCCTCGTACCGATGTTGATGGTGGCCTGTCTGCTGATGATCTCTGGAGAGAGAGGCGTCAGGGTGGACACGTCCTGCCGAGAGAACAACTCACATTGTGACCGACAAACATCACAAGGCATCTTTACATTGTCAAATCTGGCCCTTGTTTAAAGTTTGGACTCTCCTGGTGTATATAAATGTATGCAGGGGCGCCGTGTAGGGGGAAAAGTTAGGACAATTCCAAAAAATAGGTAAACACCAATATAAAATGATTAAACCATCATCATTGAGTATATATATTTCAGTATTTCAGTTGCAAGCCTTTGATTAGAGTTCTGTGAAGCTTCTGATGGGATAGTTCGGTCCTAGAGATGTGGGGGCAACAGCTGAGCAGAGGGGGCCCAATTTGATTTTTTTGTCATGGGGCCCAAAAATTCCTGGAGGCGCCCCTGAATGCATGTACAGGTGACAGTCTATAAGTAGGGATGTGTATAGTACACACAGATACTAGATTTATCGAGGTTAAAGGAGATTAATTATTAAGTTTGTGTGTTTTTTTTTGTTCTCCATCACCCTGTGAACATCAACATCACATTTACACTGTTGATGTAATCCAAGTGAAAGGCTGTAAAAGAAGCGGGATTACTCTCTAAACTGTCTGTTACTGATCTCATTTATATTAGTAGATAGATTAGATTAAATCAGGTAAACAGATTTAAAAGTTAAATGTAGAATTAACTTAATTTAGCACGATGTAAAACGCCCCAATCGAACGAAAGCAGACCGTTATTAACTGGCCCTATACGATCGACAAAGTTGGCGAGTTTGTCGTTGTACACGTGTCAGACCGTTACAGAACATTGGATGTTTTCGTCATTTAATTAATGTTAGTTTTGGCCCCCGGCATCTCAACTATAGAAATGCTATTGTACAGTGACAGTCTTATAAGTAGGGATGTTTAGAGTCAACATCACTGTAGTATAGAATTGTATAAGTGTTAAAGAGATTATAGTAGGTATGTGTGTTGTTGTGTTGTCTCCATCACCTGTTCACATCGCATCACATCTAAAACTGGTTGATGTAATCCCAAGTGAAGGCTGTAAAAGAAAGCGTGCATTATCTCTAACGTCTGTTTACTGATCTCATTTATATTAGTAGAGATTAATAATCAGGTAAATAGATTTACATAGAAATTTTAGATGTAACATTAGTTAGCGACCGATTCTAAAAACGCTCGCCAATCAAACGAACAGCCGTTATTAACTGCCCAGGCGTTGTTATTAACGGTCGACAAGTTGTCGAGTTGTCGTTGAACCATATACATATAGACATAGACGCCGCATTGATCGGGTGGGTCCCGTTGGTCGCGATAAACGTAAACGGCGCCGCCCATATTGGTTCTGGCAGAGCTGCCGTAAACTAATACAATGAAATGGACTGAAACTTCATAAGCCGCCTTTCTACAAAGTTCTTCAAGTTATGTCCTCTTATACCCCATTCACTCACAGCACTAATAATCTGGGGAAAACAAACATGCAAGAGAAAACAATGTATGTAACTTTTTAAAGTGATGATTATAAATGTTTACTCTTTTATGTAAAGCACCAAACAACGATGTATTTTTTCTAATGCTGAGTGTTTAACAGCGACTAAGGTGTGTACACTGTTACTGTGATGATAAATATGTGAAATATTTTATATTTAAAATTTAATCTGTGGTCTAGAATAACCAGATCCTGAAATGTAGATGTGACATGAGGGTTGTCTGAATAGAGCACACACACAACACACCCATATAGATATAGATAGATAAATATATATTATATATATATATATATATTATTACATACACAGACACCAACACAACACACACACTAATTACTAATAATATAATATATATAATATAAATATAAGATAAGATAAAAAAGAAAGAGATATATATATATATATATATATATATATGTGTGTGTGTGTGTGTGTGTGTGTGTGTGTTGTGTGGTGTGTGTGTGGTGGTGTGTGTGTGTGTGTATGTACAACACGTTAGGGCTCTTATTCAAAAAACACTCATTCACATCTACATTCAGGAATCTGGTTATTATAGACACGATTTTAAATGTTAAATATAATATTTCATATGTATCATCACAGTACAGTGTTTACACAACAATTAGTAGGCGGTAAACACTCAAGCATTAGAAAAAATCAAGACTGTGGTTGGGTTGCTTACATAAGGAGTAACATTTATAAGCAGCACTTTAAAGTGACAAACGTTGTTTTTGGGTCCTGTTTGTTTCCCAGATATATTGTATGTGTGGTGAAATTGGCTATATAAGAGAAGATTAACTTAAGAGAACTTTGTAGAAAGGCGCTTTATGAAGTTCAGAGCAGTCCATTTCCTGGTTATTAGTTTACGGGCAGATCTTCCCGAACCAATAGGCGGCAGGGCCGTTTACGGACGTATTCACGCTCAATGCGGCCGGCCTATGTATATATGTCTATGGGTTGGTAACGGTCAAGAAGAGCGGTTTACAGAACAGTTGTAATGTTTTTCACATTTATATAAGAGATGGGGGAAGATTAGTTTTTTGTGGGCCCCCGGGCAAATCTTCACTAATATAAAAAATAGGCAGGTACAAGTGACAGTCTAAGAAGTCCGGGATGATGGGCATAGTAACATCGGCAAAAAACGGATACACAGGCGATGTACCGAATAGAAAGTTTATAGCAAAAGGGGTACACGAGGACGGAGTTACATTATGTCTAGTATTTGTGGTTGTGGTATTTTTGTATCCGTCGCACGGTTCAGTCACAACAACGGGGGCGAACAGCACCAAGGGGGGAGAGGCCCGACTAAGATTAACGGCAAAAAAAAAGAAGCAACAACAAAGCAAACGCAACGAAAAAACAAAATCGCTAAATCATCACATCCCACCAAGCTCACCAAGGAGAAAAACGCTCGGAAAAGCGCGGGAGTAGTTGAACAGGAAAAGAAGGCAACAAGAAAAAGAGTATCACAAAACGGAAAGATGCAAGGGGGGACGATCAAGGCGAAGGCGGGGGAAGAAACTCAGCAAATCAGCATACATAAAAAGACTGAAACAGAGAAGGAAAGGGGGGGGAAGAGAGGAAAAAAAAAGAAATCTAAAGAAACGGGGAAGCAGGACGTCAAACTGGATTAGATGTAATCCAAGTGGAAGATGACGTGGAGGGAATGGATAGAGAGAAACAGGACAGAGGTAAGAGAGGAGGAACAAACTGGGCATAGAGGCGGTGTACAGGCAAGCAAGTCTACCCATAAAACGCGTGACGCGGGCGGGAATTACTCTCGTTAAAGGCGGGGGAGGTGAGTAACGTGGTTAAGAAGAGAAAAAACTGCGCAACGGATAAAAGAGGAGTAAAAAAGCAAGAAAAGAGAAAGCGTGGGGCGAAAAAGACTGGAAAAGAGATTACTGAATGGGTTAGGCCTAAAGAGTAAAGCGAAGCTGGGAACAAACACAAAACAGAAGGTAGGACGGTAAAGAGCGGTAGCCAGAAAGTGCCGATGAAGAAATGAGTAATACGGGTCAAGAAGGTAGTGCGATATAACAACAGAAGGGTTAATAAAAGCGTGTCAAAAAAAAATTTGCACAATGTTAGGAGGGGAGGTGGTGCGGCGCGAGTAAGGGGAAAATGTAGCACCGAAGTGGGGGTAGTAGCGCGGGGGCGCGCAAGACCGATAGCTAGGAAAAGAAGGAAAAAAAAAAACAGCCCCACAGGCGGCTCAAAAAAAGAGATAAAGCGGAGACAAACAACCCCAAAGGAAGGAAAACAAACACAACCACAACACACACACCAGGGGAACAACAAAACGAGCGCCAGCTGAGAAGGCGGGAGCGGGGGACATAGAGCAGAAACAAACAAGGGGATAGCACAACACAGCGGAAAAACCCGGAACGAGAACAGTGAAAGAAAAAAAAGCGAAAAAAGAAGGGAACCACGAAACCAGATGAAAGGGGGGGAGAAAGCCCAGGAAGGATGCAAAATAAAAGGAAGGGAAAAAAACGAAAAAAAGGGGAGACAAGCGGGGAGGGGGAAGAAGGAGGTATGACGAGAAAGTGAGAAGAAAAAGAAAAAAAAAAAGGAGCGTAAGAAACGGGAACGAAAACAAAAACGTGAGAGAAAAAAAAAAAGAGGAAACGGTTGAACAAAAAGAAAATTAAAAACACGGGTTAGCGAAACGGCGACGGCGGGCGCCGAACATACAGAGAAAACCCTAAGCAAAAACGCAGAGGAGAAAGGAGACAGCGGCGGCCCAACAAAAACAGAAGGGAAGGCAAAACGAGTGGGAAAGAAAAGAGGCCCGCAACGAGTTGCGGCAGACGACACCTGCGCGCCCCGGGAGGGGAAGAAAAACGTACAAAAGACGAATAAAACGGCGAAACCCAACATCAGACCCCGAAACACACATGAAAAAAAGAACAGACAATAACGGACTAGCCGTACCCACGAACAAACAAAAAAAAAAAACATATCTGCAACGCGCTCCCCAGGCAGAAAAGTAGGCTGATAGAACAACCACAGCCAAAGAATACATGAAAACAAGACCAGAAAAAGTGAAACACCGTAAATAAACAAAAGACGAAGAGCCACACAAAGACAAAAAAACAAAACAACCAACATAGTCGTGGAACAAACACACTGAACACCACCACCAAAAAGAGAACCAAGCACAAACACAACACGAAAAACATAGGGATCATAAGAAAAAAGAGTTGAAGGCATCACCGCAGAAAATTATGAATTTCCTCAGAGAAGACAACGACCTCCGCGCATCAACTATCCCACCCTTCCCATCGCCCCCCCCCCCCCCCCTCCCCCCTGATTCTAACACATATCCCCAATCGAACCCTTTCATTCCTTTCGTCGCTTCCTTCGTTCTTTCTTGTTTAACGCTCAGCCGTTATTAACGGTCGACAAGTTGCGTCTGGTCGTTTAACGTCTAAACGGTTTGGTTCGGTTCAGAGAACGTTCCGAGCAGCGGGAGGCTCCGCCGGGCCTCTCATGTGCCGGCTGGCACCGGCGGCTTTACCGTCGGTGACCGTCAGCGTGACCCTTAACCACACAGCACTGCGACAGTTGATTCGTGAAGGCCGAAGCTGCACGCGGAGTTAAAGCGCTCTTACAGACAGGTGAGGTCTTGTCTCGCCAGGTGAGGCTGACGAGCGTCGTGCCGGACTCTCACCCGCCTCATTGATGGAAAAGGAATGAAGAAGAAGAAGGCGGCTCAGGCGAATGCCATAAAAAAATAATCCAAGTTATTCAATGAAAATCTGTTGCTTGCTTTGTGTATTTTTAATAAAATATATTTGTTTTAACAAGATGTCGTTTATATTTGTGTTTTTTTTTTATGCTGACAAGTGACAAAAAACGCGTTTGAAACTGATCATCCACAGTGCAGGCAGGCAGCGCGGGGTCCTTTCACGGCGGCTGATGCAATTTATTTCAAACTGTACAAAAACCCATTTAATTTAATTCAACTGCTGCTTTTATTATTTGTTTTACAGTTTATCACGAAAATCATCCATCGCTGAAGCTTTTCCCGCCTCCAAAAAGTAAAAAAAAAAGTTTTATAGTGTTGTGTGTCAGTCGCTGTTAAGTGACGTCATCAGACGGCGTGATTTGTAGTCTTTGTTTTTTGTTTTTTTTTACTTATTGCAAAATACAATACAAATAAGCATATTAAATACAATTACAGAACTGAGCGTAGCATTTCTACATTTAAGAAGAATGAATAAACAGACAATATAAAGTAATGGAAAGAAAAATTCTTATAGGGGATCAATCAAAAGTAAAAGTTGATAAAAGTTGTCATACAGTATAGGGCTTTCTTTGGTTTCAAGTTTTAAAGAACAAAGTAAAGGTGCAGTTCTTTTAGAAAAATGTTGAAACGTGGGAGTATTTTTTGAGAATTTACATTTGTGTAGAAAGTATTGGCGAGTATAACCAAATATTTATGTTATATTCTAGTTTTCTGTCCTCCATTAAATATTGTTAACCTTTAATAATATAGGTTTTCCAAAACAAATCAGATACTGCAGAGAAACATTAAATGTTCAAGTGTTTTCACTTCTTGTTTTACAAAAGCAATCCATTACAGTCCAAATTGAATATAAGTCTTAAAAATTTACAGAAGGATAAATGTTATTTATGTTTTGAAGTGTACCTCTTTCGCTTTAGGAGAGATAGGAAAACAAGAAATGTACATCTACTTCTTCTATACTATTCTAATTCTAGTCTATAACTCTATTCTTCTTTACCCTCTATAAGAATGAACTGCAATAATGTAAGACAACCCATGAGATATATTGTATATAATTATATATATATATTATATTATAATATTAAATATTAATATTATTATTTATATTATATTTATTATGTATATTTGACCGTATAATTACAACAAATTTGCATTTAAAGTGTTCTGTACAGGTCCATAAGGTCGACTGTTTTGTATAACTGTGGAATGACAGTGTGGATAGACAACTAAAAAATTCACTGATACAATGATGATGATAAACAACACAAGCAGCAGAGCTCTGCTTGCTGTGAGAGAGGCTTTTAGGCTCTGCGCTGTTGTTCCACAATCTGTCCACGTTAAAAAGTTATTTAGTAACATCAACAGGGCAGCTTTTTATAAACATAATGCTGCCTTTGCTGGTTACCCAACATGGAGGCCTTCAGTTCATTCAAACAGTGTACACACAAAAAGACCACATTAAAGTTTATAATTTCATGTTATGCTATACTTAACTACAATACAAGTACTCATTAGATAAGATCAGACTTTATTCATCCCACACCAGGGAAATTCACAATACACCCAGAAACATACATACAGACAGAAATATGCTTAAGAAACTGAAGATGTACTAGTAATAGAAAAATAAAATAACATAGAAAGTTATTATATACACACCCATTACACCGTTCACATAACAGTTATACATATGAGTAATTAGCCATGATCAGAGGTTATGTACAAACTCTGAGCCGGCTGGTGTAGCATTATGCTACAAGAGTCTAGATTACCATCCATTAAATCCATTATCTGTAAGCCTTATCCTCATCAGGTCACAGTGGGCCGAGCTATCCCAGCTGACTTTAGGCAAGAGGAAAGACCCTAATCGAGGTTAGAACCCGGAACCTTCGTGCTTCTTTGGTCCAGTGTATAGAACATTCATACTTGTGTTTTTCGACTCTTTTTTAGTAGATTTGATATAGTTTGATTCATTGTTATGTTGACCTGTGGTTAACCTGCACATGAACAAAATAAACTGAAACGTGATTTTTCAAACCAATAAATGAATAAGAAACAACGTAATGATTACACCATGAATGTAATTAATTTTATCTGAATCTGTGTTACTAAGGCAGCAGTAAATGTAGGCTGCGGGAGGTGCTCAGGGAGCACAGGTATGGGTATTTGGTATGCCCTGGATACAGATCTGTTGGGGCCAGCAGCTCAGATCCAGCGACACAAAGAAATACGATAATGCAGTATTGTAATTCAAGTAAAATGTTACTTGGAGAGCCTCCAACCGAATAATGAAAAACTCCCCCGAACTAATGCTGGGCAAGCCCTTATTAACAGTGGAGGTTATGCTCCCAAGAACATGCGTCCAAGTCAACTATAGCATATAACTTTGAGTAAGAGAGGGACAGAAGAAAGAGAGGCCCCATCTTCCCAGGATGCCCTGACAGAGGTCCTTAACCGTTGGACTGATACTCTCCGTAACCACGTCCAAAAGGAAGCCACATGGACCCAAGACAACCCCATCACAGATGACTCTTTTAACAGACTTTGTAATACATTTTAACACAATTGACAGTGGTACCTCTTAACATACATGTAATACATTTAACACAATTGACAGTGGTCCCCATACATTGTAATAATCATTACATTTGGTACTAACATACATGATACATTAACACATTGACATGGCGCCTTCTTGTTAATAATCACTTACAGTTGGTGGTCACATACATTAACACCTTGTGACAGTGACGCCATCCTGGCGGTTCTTTGGTATTCCTACCCAAATACCTCAAATTGCGATGGACCCAAATTACACTAGCGACACAGACAAGTATCTCAATGTAAACCATATGTATAGATTAAGTACTAGTATTAGTATGTAACTATGCCTCCTATTTGCAGACCCTCAATGTCCGCCTGAGTTATTCTGTGTCACCAAAGTTGTGCAGTACTCTAGTAACATTCCAGGTGTGAGGTTGATGTAGTGGGATTTGTCATGCAGAGTGAGTTTGTCAGTGCAGATGATTTTCAGTGAGAGTGGCCTCTCTCCTGCATGCACACTCCTGCTGCACCGCACTACGCCCTTCAGTTCCGCCCAAAAGCGGAAATGACGGCCGTGCAGAAGATGGCGTCCGCAAAGCCTGTGGACCTGTGTTTAATTTAGAGCCGAGCCGACCGAGCGAGCCGGAGCAGGGTCCGTGTCTTCGTCTGGCTGAGTCAGATGGACGCTAACATGGCAGTGCTGCACCGCTGCCGCCCGCTTTCCTGACTCCGGCATCAACCCGCAACTTCATGTCCGAAGGAGCCAGAGCCGCCTGGTCGAAGAGGGCTGTGGGGGACGCGCACCGCCGAGGTGAGACGGCCGGATTCCGGCTGAGCACAAGCTTCACCCCCCTCTCCGGTCCATCGACCCCCTCCCCCCCCCGGAGCTCCGTCACCGCTACCCGAATCGTGACAGTCAGGTCGGCCAGCTGCGGACTGAGCCCCGCGTAACGCCCGACGAGCTAGCGCCACCTTAGCACCGCATGTGCAGCCTCAGCCTTTGTTTACGGGCTCTGAGTGGTAATGTTCGGTTAGACCCCCCCTCAGACCACAGCCGGCTGCAGGTGGAGGTTAACGAGGATGTTAGGGAGTAACTCACACCGTTATCTGTGGTAACGTCTGCTCCTCCTGTGGTCAGGACCCAAAACCAAAGTGTCACTCAGTGTTAGCTCTGGACTACCTGTTGTTGACATCCTGACACAGACCAGTCTCACCCGTAGACTGTGCCCTCACTCAGTCTAAGCAAGTTTCAACTCGGTTGTGTTCACGTTTCAGATCAGAGTGGCTTGTTGGACAGGTGTGTGCACCAGGCGTGAGGGATCTGACTCTGGTCATACAGGTATAGACATAAGTACATTTTAAAACACATGACAGGTAGACATAAACATGAAAAATAACTATTTTATATGTGATAAATAAATATACATGCACATGAGTGTCTGTCTATAGAAATGTGTAAACTGCATAAAGGACTGATGGAACAAACATAATAAATATGGTTTCTACCATAACAGACTGAATGGATCAAATATAATAGATGTACAGATAATATTAGTTAATGAAAACATTCAGTCACTTCATCAATGAGTCGAAGTCGACACCTTCTAATTGGCAGTAATCACTTCAATATTTAGTCAGTTTATATCAATGGAAAATGCCAAACGGCGTGCACGCATTTATATCTTTGTGTCAAATGTCATCTCAGATAAAAAATAATAGTCAGTTGCAGCCCTTCTAAGTGTCTCACTGTTGTGTCACCAGTTAAAATAATTAGTTGCAGCACAAAAATCATTTTCTCAGATTTCTGCGATGCAAATCTCCTCAGCGTGTATTTCTGTTTCTAGACAGAGCCGGACTGATGTCCGCTGTATCAGTTTAAATGCAGCACCAAGGAGACGATGATTAATGTTCAAGCCGATTATTTAAATGTCTCTTTGATTGTTTATATCACTCCTTCTGAATTTAAACCCTGCGGACATGTTTCAAAGGAGACCGATATGCCGGTTTACCGCTGTTGCAATCAACCTTAACAACCACGCGCTGAGTTTTCGG
>NC_040033.1:327414-329931 GCF_000972845.2 Larimichthys crocea
GACCGACAAACATCACAAGGCATCTTTACATTGTCAAATCTGGCCCTCTTTTAAAGTTTGGACTCTCCTGGTGTATATAAATGCAGGCAGGGGCGCCATGTAGGGGGGAAAAGTTAGGACAATTCCAAGGGCCCATGACTGACAGGGGCCCCCAAAAAATAGGTAAACACCAATATTAAATGATTAAACCATCATCATTGAGTATATATATTTCAAATATAATAATCAAATTATTATCTCTTTGTTTTTACGTGTTCTGGGCAGTAAAAGTTAAATAAAAATGGCCTTTAGCACATTTTTAATCTTGCATCAAACAGTGAACTGCACTGCAGACTGTACAAATCACCAGCAGTAAATATTGTGCTAGTCCTAGTATTGAACTACAAGACGCAAAACAGGTGCAGGCCTTTGATTAGAGTTCTGTGAAGTTTTTGATGGGATAGTTCGGTCCTAGAGATGTGGGGACAACAGCTGAGCAGAGGGGCCCAATTAGATTTTTTTGTCATGGGGCCCTAAATTCCTGGAGGCGCCCCTGAATGCATGTACAGGTGACAGTCTATAAGTAGGGATGTGTATAGTACATACATATACTAGATTTATCGAGGTTAAAGGAGATTAATTATTAAGTTTGTGTTTTTTTTTTTGTTCTCCATCACCCTGTGAACATCAACACCACATTTACACTGTTGATGTAATCCAAGTGAAAGGCTGTAAAAGTAGCGGGATTACTCTCTAAACTGTCTGTTACTGATCTCATTTATATTAGTAGATTAAATCAGGTAAATAGATTTAAATTTAAATGTTAGATTTAACATTAAGTTAGCACCGATGCTAAAAACGCCCCAATCGAACGAAGCAGCTGTTATTAACGGTCGACATAGTTGGCGGCTGGTCGTTGTAACGGTCAGCCGTTATTAACGGTCGACAGAGTTGGCGGCTTGTCGTTGTAACGGTCGAACGGTTGGTTCGGTTCAGAGAAACGTTCCGGGAGCAGCGGGAGGCTCCGCCGGGCCTGCCGTCATGTGCCGGCTGGCACCGGCGGCCGTTACCGTCAGGGTGACCGTCAGCGTGGCCGCTTTTAACCACACGACACGCGGACAGTTGAGTTCGTGAAGGCGCGAAGCTGCACGCGGAGTTAAAGCGGCTCTTACCAGACAGGTGAGGTCTTGTCTCGCCAGGTGAGGCTGACCGAGCGTCGTGCCGGACTCGTCACCCGCCATCTTGAATGAAAAGGGAATGAAGAAGAAGAAGGCGGCTCAGGCGAATGCCATAAAAAAATAATCCAAGTTATTCAATGAAAATCTGTTGCTGCTATTTGTATTTTTAATAAAAAAAACACATATGTTTTTAACAAGATGATCGTTTATATTTGTGTTTTTTTTATGCTGACAAGTGACAAAAAACGGCGGTTTGAAACTGATCCATCCACAGTGCAGGCAGGCAGCGCGGGGTCCTTTCACGGCGGCTGATGCAATTTATTTCAAACTGTAAAAAAAAACATTTAATTTAATTCAAACTGCTGCTTTTTATTTATTTGTTTTACAGTTTATCACCGAACAGCGCTCAGCTCATCGCTGAAGCTTTTCCCGCCTCCAAAAAGTAAAAAAAAAAAAAAAAGTTTATACGTGTGTGGTCAGTCGCTGTTAAGTGACGTCATCAGACGGCGTGATTTGTAGTTCTTTATGTTTTTTTTTTTTTTTTACTTTATTGCAAAATACAATACAAATAAGCATATTTAAATACAATTACAGAACTGAGCGTAGCAGTTTTTACATTTAAGAAGCATAGAGTATAAACAGAAACAATATAAAGTAATGGAAAGAAAAATTCTTATAGGGGATCAATCAAAAGTAAAAGTTGATAAACTGTCATACAGTAATAGGGCTTTCTTTGGTTTCATAAGTTTAAAAGAACCAAAGTAAAGGTGCAGTTCTTTTAGAAAAATGTTGAAACGTGAGGTATTTTTTTGAGAATTTACATTTGTGTAGAAAGTATTTGGCGAGTATAACCAAATTATTTATGTTATATTCTAGTTTTCTGTCCTCCATTATAATATTGGATTTTTTAAGTCTTTCCAAAACAAATCAGACTGAAAGAGAACTTTAAATGTTCAAGTGTTTCTACTTCTGTTTTACAAAAAGCACATTCGTTACAGTCCAAATTAAATATAAGTCTTAAAAATTCACCGCAAGGATAAATGTTATTTATTGTTTTGAAGTGTACCTCTTTCGCTTTAGGAGAGATAGGAAAACTAAGAAATTTACATCTACTTCTCTTTTTTCTTTCTTTCCATTGTTTTACTTTATATTGTTTCTGTTTATACCCTATTCTTCTTAAATGTAGAAAATGATACGCTACGCTAATTGTATTTGAATATGCTTATTTTTATTGTAAGTTGCAATGAAGTTTAAAAAAACAACAACAAAAAAAACCCCTGACTGCTGTGGTTTATCCCATCGTGCTTGAAACAGGAAGGTGAGGCGAGTGGTATTCAGTTGGTCTGCAACTCTATGAGAT
>NC_040033.1:329941-389941 GCF_000972845.2 Larimichthys crocea
CAGGAGATTATGTATATTATTATATTTATTATATTATTATATTATATTTCTATTATCTTATATTATATTATATTATGTATATTTACCGTATAATTACACAAATTTGCATTTAAAGTGTTCTTGTACAGTGTCCAAGGTCGACTGTTTTGTTATAACTGTGGAATGACAGTGTGGATTAGACAACTAAAAAAACTCACTGATATCACTGATGATTATAAACACAGCAAGCAGCAGGCTCTGCTGCTGTGAGAGAGGCTTTTAGGCATCTGTGCTGTTGTTCCACAATCTGTCCACGTTAAAAAGTTATTTTAGTAACATCATAGGGCAGCTTTTTATAACATAATGCTGCCTTTGCTGGGTTACCCAACATGCGAGGCCTTCAGTCATTCAAACGTGTACACACAAAGAACACCATTAAAGTTTATAGTATTTTCATGTTATGCTATACTTAACTACAATACAAGTACTCATTAGATAAGATCAGACTTTCTTCATCCCACCCAGGGAAATTCACATACAACAGATACACCTACATACATAAGACAGAAATACTTAAGAACTGGATGTACTAGTAATAGAATTATATTATGTATTATTTCACCGTATAATTACACAAATTTGCATTTAAAGTGTTCTTGTACAGTGTCCTAAGGTCGACTGTTTTGTATATCTGTGGAATGACAGTGTGGATTAGACAACTAAAAAACTCACTGATATCACTGATGATGATAAACAACAGCAAGCAGCAGAGCTCTGCTTGCTGTGAGAGAGGCTTTTAGGCATCTGTGCCTGTTGTTCCACAATCTGTCCACGTTAAAAAGTTATTTTAGTAACATAACTAGGGCAGCTTTTTTATAAACATAATGCTGCCTTTGCTGGGTTACCCAACATGAGAGGCCTTCAGTTCATTCAAACAGTGTACACACAAAGAGAACACATTAAAGTTTATAGTATTTTCATGTTATGCTATACTTAACTACAATTACAAGTACTCATTAGATAAGATCAGACTTTATTCATCCCACACCAGGGAAATTCACAATACACACAGATACACATACATACATAAGACAGAAATACTCTTAAGAACTGAAGATGTACTAGTAATAGAAAAATAAAATAACATAGAAGTTATATACACACACCATATACACCTTTCAAGTACACAGTTATACATGATGATGAGTAATATACGCATGTATAGAGGTTTATATACAAACTCTGAGCCTGCTGGTGTAGCATTATGCTACAAGATATAGATTACCATCCATAAATCCATTATCTGTAAGCGCTTATCCTCATCAGGGTCACAGTGGGACTCGAGCCTATCCCAGCTGACTTTAGGCAAGAGGAGAAGACCCTAATCGAGGTTCGAACCTGGAACCTTCTTGCTTCTTGTTCACAGTGTTTAGAACATTCATACTTATTTTTTCTACTATATTTTAGTCTCTCTCTCTCTCTCTCTCTCTCTCTCTCTCTCTCTCTCTCTCTCTCTCTTTGACCTGATCTCTCCCTTAACCACGTCAAAGGAAACCACAATGGACCCAAGACACCCCATCACACATGACTCTTTCTTTTAACATACTTTGTAATACATACATTAACACACTTGAGAGTGGCGCCTCTTTTAACATACATTGTAATACATACATTAACACACTTGACAGTGGCGCTTCTTTTAACATAAACTGTAATACATATTAATACACTTGACAGTGGCGCCTCTTTTAACATACATTGTAATACATATTAACACAATTGACAGTGGTACCTCTTAACATACTTTGTAATACATACATTAACATACTTGACAGTGGCGCCTCTTTTAACATACATTGTAATACATTTTAACACAATTGACAGTGGTACCTCTTAACATACATTGTAATACATTTTAACACAATTGACAGTGGTACCTCTTATCATACATTGTAATACATATTAACACAATTGACAGTGGTACCTCTTAACATACATTGTAATACATACATTAACACACTTGACACTTGCGGTTCTTTGGTATTCCTACCCAAATAACCTCAAAGTCAGGATGGACCAAATTAACAGCTAGCGACACAGACAAGTATCTCAATGTAAACCATATGTATATAGTAGTACTAGTATTAGTATGTAACTATGCCTCTATGTGCAGACACCTCAATGTTCTTCCTCCTCAGAGTTTATTCTGTGTCACCAAAGTTGTGCAGTACTCTAGTAAACATTCCAGGTGTGAGGTTGATGATAGTGAGTTTGTCAGTGCAGAGTGAGTTTGTCAGTGCAGAGTGAGTTTGTCAGTGCAGAGTGAGACCTCTCTCCTGCATGCACACTCTCTGCTGCACCGCACTACGCCCTTCAGTTCCGCCCAAAAGCGGAAATGACGCCGGTGCAGAAGATGGCGTCCGCAAAGCCTGTGGACCTGTGTTTAATTTAGAGCCGAGCCGAGCCGAGCCGAGCCGGAGCAGGGTCCGTGTCTTCGTCTGGCTGAGTCAGATGGACGCTAACATGGCAGTGCTGCACCGCTGCCGCCCGCTTTCCTGACTCCGGCATCGAACCCGCAACTTCATGTCCGAAGGAGCCAGAGCCGCCTGGTCGAAGAGGGGCTGTGGGGACGCGCACCGCCGAGGTGAGACGGCCGGATTCCGGCTGAGCTAAAGCTGTCACCCCCCTCCTCCGGTCCATGATCCCCCCCCGGTAGCTCCTGTCACCGCTACCCGGGAATCGTGACAGTCAGGTCGGCCAGCTGCGGAGCTGAGCCCCGCGTACAGCCCGACGAGCTAGCGCCACCTTAGCACCGTCATGTGCAGCCTCAGCCTTTGTTTACGGGCTCTGAGGTAACGTGTTCGGTTAGACCCCCCTCAGACCACAGCACGGCTGCAGGTGGAGGTGTAACGAGGAGTTAGGGAGTAACTCACACCGTTACTGTGGTAACGTCTGCTCCTCCTGTGGTCAGGACCCAATAACAAAGTGTCACTCAGGTGAGCTCTGACTACCTGTTGTTGACATCCTGACACAGACAGTCTCACCTGTAGACTGCGCTCACTCAGTCTGAAGCAAGTTTCAACTCGTTTGTGTCACGTGTTCAGATCAGAGTGGCTTTATTGGACAGGTGTGTGCACAGGTGTGAGGGATCTGACTCTGGTTCATACAGGTATAGACATAAGTACAGTTTAAAAGACATGACAGGTAGACATACACATGAAAAATAACTATATTTATATATAAATATACATGCACATGAGTGTCTGTCTATAGAAATGTGCAAACTGCATAAAGGACTGATGGAACAAACATAATAAATATGGTTTCTACCATAACAGACTGAATTAATAAAATATAATAGATGTACAGATAATATTAGTTGATGAAAATAATCAGAGCTGCAACATTCAGTCACTTCATCAGTGAGTCGAAGTCGACACGTTAATTGGCAGTCATCACTTCATAGTTTTAGTCAGTTTATCAATGGAAAATGCCAAACGGCATGCACACATTTAATATCTTTGTGTCAAATGTCATCTCAAATAAAAAATAATAGTCAGTTGCAGCCCTTCTAAGTGTCTAATCTGTTGTGTCACCAGTTAAAATAATTAGTTGCAGCACTAATAAATCGTTTTCTCAAATTTCTGTCGATGCAAATCTGCCTCAGCGTGTTATTTCTGTTTGTAGACAGACCGGACTGATATCCGCTGTATTCAGTTTGATGCAGTACAAGGAGACGATGATTAATGTTCAAGCTGATTAATTTAAATGTCTCTTTGATTGTTTATATTCACTCCTTCTGAATTTTAAACCCTGCGACATGTTTCAAAAGGAGACCGGATCGTGTTTACCGCTGTGCATCACCTTTAACAACACGCGCTGAGTGTTCGGGAGTTGACAGCGTTAATCGTTGAAGTTTTGAAAGTGAAATTCTTCAGTCGGTCGGACCAGCTCAGTGTCTTGGCACCTGCATGGCAGCATTTCTTCTTCACTCTTCCTCCTCTGCTGTTCTGCCGTAACCTTTTCCACTCTCAGAGATCGGAAGGTCGCAGAAACCCGACTTACTTTTCCAAGTTGTCCATCTTCTGTCCTCTTTCCCTCTGCATTATGAACTATAGCTGTCGATCTCTTTAAACCAATGTTTTCGTGTCCTGTCCCGAATAGTTTGAAACGCGTCGCTTGCATCGAATTCAGAATGAAAACAATGAAGTTTGATGAAACATTAAATAGTTTGCGGACGATGTGATGGTGTTGTTGTGCTTCCAGCTCCTCCTCCACGTCTTACAGGTCGTCTTCTTCTTCTTCTTCTTCTTGTCTCTGTTAGAACCAGGGAAACATAAACACAGGAAATGCGAGCAGCCCCTTAGCGCTCAGCCGTCAAAGCCTGTGATTGTTCGCCCGGGCTCCAAAAGGTACGACTTGTCTTTCTGCAACACTGCATGTTAAACAAAAAACCTGAGCAGATCCTTTTCTGTCACGGTTAACCGAGCATCCATCGACCCCATCACTCCTCTCTGTCCTCTGCTTCATCTCTGCCCTCTGTGCTTAGACCGTAGTCAATTCTGACAGTGCTGAAGTGTCCTTTAGCAAGACACTGAACCCCTAACAGCTCTTTGGGTTTGTTTTTTAGTCTAATTGGTTGTTGAATTAAAGGATAATTCCAGTTTATTTCAACATTTTGGATCGCAGTAAGTCACAGAATGAATCGAAAACTACGTCGGACGTTTGCAACGGACAGTTTTCTTCCAAATAAGCGCCGTGCTACGAAGCTTTCTTTGGGTTAGCTGGCTCGACTAAACCTAAAACCAAAGTCCGACATGATGATTGGTGTCTGTAACTGTTTATCCTCGTCAGGGTCGCTGGTGGGAGGCTGGAGCCTGTGCCAGCTGATTTAGGGCGAGTTCAAGGTTTTTCTTGTCAGGCATTGAGCGTGTTTGATGCATCATTTGACCAATCAGGTGCTACCTACAGCGTTATAACGGAAAGGTTTTATTAAATACAGCAAAAACAACATTGTTGTTAAATAAAGCAAGAAAGGCTCGGTGATTAACCAGTAATGATCTAAAAATAAGATCTGAGCCGTGATAATCTGGAATAATCCTTGAACACTCGCTTCATTTCATTCATTCATTTTAACAAAGACATGTAGCCTTAATGAATTTTCCTGCATCTAACTCTGTTGTATTAAAATATGAGAACAGATGACCTCCTCACCTGTGTTTAAAATCCACAACGAGGCCAAAACTATGTGGACAGTAGTAGTAGTAGTAGTAGTAGATGCCTTTGTCTTTGTGTGTTAATGTCAGGCTGTCCACATACTTTTGGCCACGATTACAGATACTTTATTCCTGCTTTAATGTGGCGGTTGTGTTGGCTTTGTCGTCCAGGTGATTGACGCTCAGAAAAGGGACATTGTTAGCATCTACTGGACACAAGGGGCACTGTCCTCTGATTGGCTCGGACAACCCCCTCTGACATGCCCGTGGCCAATCAGAGGTGAGTGTGCTGTGTGTGTGTGTTTATTTTTATTTCACTGTGAGTTTTGTGTTTCTTAAATACACGTTTTGTTTGTGTGTGTGTTACCCTTATTTCTATATGTGATTGCTGTGTGTGTGCATGCTACAGAGTGTGGATGAAGTGAAGCGTGGGGTGTCGTCGCTGTGTTGCAGCTGTGAAAGAGTGGCGGCTTGTGAGGACGCAGCAGCTGAGGCGCTGAGCACACGAACACTCGCCGTGTGTTCGCGCTGAACAGCTGCAGCCGGCTTCAGCGTCGTGACCTTTGTTTGTTTGTTTGTTTTTCTAACACCTGCTCCTGCACTCTTTGTTCCCCTTCATGCCTCCAGGTGTGTTATGTCGGGGGCAGATGTGGAGGTGTACCTGTCCCAGGTGCACGATGGGAGTGTGTCGTCGGGCTTCCGGGCGCTTTACGAGGAGCGTCTGCTGCTGGACGTCACGCTGTTGATAGAGGAGCACCACTTCCAGGTAGTAAGACGTGAGCCTGCACGGACCTCTCTGGGGAACATTCTGAGATCTGCTCATAAAATATGTTGCAGGAATCAGGAATAATGTTGTGAGTGCTGGAAAACTGCATTTCCTGCAGAAAGTGCAGTGTGGATGCCTCCTGCTGAAACGCCTGATGCGAAAATAAAAATATTGTATGAAACGGAATGATATCGTATAACCCTGCCCCCAGGCTTGTGAGTTGACGGCTTTGGTTGCCAAGCAACCAGTGCCAGGTGGAGGCCACCAATCAGAGCAGAGCAATTAGCCGCAGCTGTTTGTGTGTCAGTTGAAAGTGAAAGAGAGAGAGAGAGGGAGAAAAAACGACTGAAAGTACCCCTCGAACAAGAAGGCTTTTTGGCCAAACCGTAGTTCCTATGATTGAACCGACTTCACTGTGAGCATCCTGAACTCTTCCTGAACGTCTACATATATATTTTATGTGGCTAATGTTAAGAAATATGACAATTAGTTCGATGGAAAGAAACTGGTACCTCTGCTTTCCCTTTCTTTTTTTTAACATGGAAGTGAGTGGGGTCGTTGGTGGGTGTTGCTGACGCCCCGGAGGTCACACAGCCAAAACTATAAGTCTGACAGCTTCAGCAGTGATATCACTGCGTAGCCCACAAATTCTCCTACGTTTCAGTTAAAAAAATATGTCCGTAGAGTGAAATTTGTCGCCATGGGAGCTGTTTCTAAATTTATTTTTCAACAGATTTTTCTCTGCCCCTCCACTCCCGAGATAATGCAATACACACCTGTTATAAATTTTTGTGTAGGAAAAGTTGAATAATTTGAAAAATACAAATGGTAGAAATTAGTAAAAGACAAGCAGGAATGTCCTGAATGAGCTGAATCTACAAAAGCGGTGACACAAAATTTGTGTAAGTAGTGAGGTGCAAGAATACTAATAAAGATTTGAAGAACAACGCGGACACGGCATCAACGCAGATAAACGCTCTGCATGGTCGGGAATCTTCCAAAGTGACAAAGTGTCAAGAGATCTGTGAGGCTTTATGATGGACTAAAATATGTCAGCCGCCTCATACGGAAAGTTTAGCTGCTCTGTCGTTTACGTATCCGCCGTGTCCGTCCTCCTACAGGCCCACAAGGCGCTTCTGGCCACCCAGAGCGACTACTTCCGGGTCATGTTCACAGCAGACATGCGGGAGAGGGACCAGGACAAGATCCACATGAAGGGGCTGACAGCCGCTGGGTTCGGCCACATTCTCCGGTTCATGTACTACGGCTCGCTGGAGCTCAGCATGCCCACGGTCCAGGAGATCCTTCAGGTAACGCCGCACACCCACTGATATCCTTTCTGCTGTCATAACGCTCTCTCAACATATACGTCCTTCTCCCTCCTCCTGTGCCGGCAGGCGGCGATGTACGTCCAGCTGACGGAGGCGGTGGAGTTCTGCTGTTCTTTCCTGCTGGCTAAGATCTGTCTGGAGAACTGCGCCGAGGTCATGCGCCTCCTGGAGGACTTCAGCGTGGGCGTGGAAGGCGTCCAGGAGCAGCTCGACAACTTCCTACTCGACAACTTTGTCCCCCTCATGAGTCGACCCGACTTCCTGTCCTACCTCAGCCTGGAGAGACTGCAGGTTCGTTTGTGACGCAGCAGATTGCACAAAGACTTTCTGAAAGTTTGTGTCTTCTAAGTTTAGTCTTTGTCTCTCCTCCGTCCTCTGTCTGGACCAGGCGTACCTGAACAGCGACGCTTTGAGTCGCTTCCCAGAAATCGAGCTGTACGAAGCTGTCCAGGCGTGGCTGCGTCACGACCGGCGGCGCTGGAGGCACACCGACACCATCGTGCAGTCCATCCGCTTCTGCCTCATGACTCCTGCCAACATCTTTGAGAAGGTGACCTCTGCTTTCTCTTCACATGTCGGCAGCCGAGGGGTTAACAGCGTCTTTACTGACGTCGTCTTCTGTCCTCCTCTTCCTCGTCGCAGGTGAAGACGTCAGAGTTCTACCGTTACTCCAGGCAGCTGAGGCAGGAGGTCGATCAGGCGCTCAGCTACTTCCATGATGTCAACCAGCAGCCTCTGGTGGAGACGCGCTCCAACCGCATCCGTTCCGTCCGCCCGCAGACCGCCGTCTTCAGGGGAATGATCGGTCACAGTATGGTCAACAGCAAGATCCTGCTGCTGCAGCGCCCAAAGGTGTCAACAGCACATTTCTCTTTAGTTTGGCTCTGAGTGAGTTTGGAGACTGTCCTCCAGTTTCAATATTCATCCAACTGAAGCGTCTTTGAGCGAGATACAGCTGCCGACGTCATAAAACTCCAATAATCAGTTAAACCTGCTCTTACTGAAGGACTGTCCAGGTGTTTTTATGACCAACTGCAGGCCCACAGTTTTCCTACCATCCAAGTATTTCTTCAGTTTGTTTCTGTACAACCTGCAGAGACCTGATGTATTCTCACGGTGCTGTGCAGCTGGCAGAGCCAAAACCGAATCTGCTGAGAGATTTGGCAGAAAAATAGTGAAAATGTTGGGAGTCTCTTTTTGGCAATGTCACAAGCTGCCAGCAGATGTCTGTTCAGCTTCATAATGTTTCCAGTTTGTACATTTTATGTTGCTTTCACAGTCCGGGGGACTGGCTTCGGTTGGCCGTGGAATGCTTGATAGATTTCACACCTTCATTTGGTTCGGTTCACTTTCACACTGCGTGCCGCCGGGACAACGTCACGCAGCTACAACAGCTGCTCGTTTGGGCGGCTGTATTGCCTGAAATGAGCAATGACCATGAAGACGAAAACCCGGCTCATCGATTGGCTTTCTGATCTTTGGTTCGCTGGATTGCCCGTTTGCTGTAAGAGAACCAGCACCAGGGTTCACGTGCAAGCGGACCGAGACCTACATTTTCAGTACGAGTTCAGATGAGCTGAACCGGACTATCCGAGGAAACGAACTCTGGTCCACTTGTGTTCATGCTTCAGAGTTCTTATCCAGCTGTTGAAACAACATTTGTGAACTTCTGTTGGTGGAGCAAATGGTGGACGAACGCTTCAGTGACCCGTGTTCTGTGCTGTGATCCTTCAGGTGTGGTGGGAGCTGGAGGGACCTCAGGTGCCGCTGCGGCCGGACTGCCTGGCAATCGTCAACAACTTTGCCTTCCTGTTGGGTGGAGAGGAGCTCGGGCCCGACGGGGAGTTCCACGCCTCCTCCAAAGTCTACCGCTACGACCCTCGGCAGAACTCGTGGTTACGCATGGCTGACATGTCCGTGCCCAGGTGAGAGGATCCTGAAGCCTCGGGTGTTTTTGGCTCTGACCCGCATTGTGTTACACACATGTGATACATTTTCACCGTGTTTGTTGCGTTTTGCAGGTCAGAGTTCGCCGTGGGCGTCATCGGTAAGTTCATCTACGCCGTGGCGGGCCGCACGCGGGACGAGACCTTCTATTCCACAGAGCGCTACGACATCACGGAGGACCGCTGGGAGTTCGTGGACCCGTATCCTGTAAACAAGTACGGCCACGAGGGGACGGTCCTGAACGGGAAACTGTACATCACCGGCGGCATCACCTCGTCCTCCACCTCCAAACAGGTGTGCGTGTTCGATCCAGGGCGGGAGGCAGGAGGTGGGGGAGGAGGAGGAGGAGGTGGAGGAAGTGGTGGTGGAGGAGGTGGAGGGAGCTCAGGCGGCTCGGATGCACACAGGACACGCGCCGGCCGAGGCCAGCTGCTGCCCGGCACCCACGCCAGCTGCTGGGAGAACAAATCCAAAATGAACTACGCCCGCTGCTTCCACAAGATGATCTCCCACAACGGGAAGCTGTACGTGTTCGGAGGCGTGTGCGTGATCCTACGGGCTTCCTTCGAGTCGCAGGGCTGCCCGTCCACCGAGGTGTACGACCCGGACACCGACGAGTGGACCATCCTCGCCTCCATGCCCATCGGGCGCAGCGGCCACGGGGTGGCGGTGTTGGACAGGCAGATCATGGTGCTGGGCGGCCTGTGTTACAACGGCCACTACAGTGACTCCATCCTCACCTTCGACCCCGACGAAAACAAGTGGAAGGAGGACGAGTATCCCAGGATGCCTTGCAAACTGGACGGTCTGCAGGTGTGCAGTCTGCACTTCCCAGAGTACGTGCTGGAGCACGTGAGACGCTGCAGCTGAGGTCGGCTCCACGACGAGCCTCCTTTTTATAGAAACGGGAACGCACTGTTCACGAAACTGAAGCGTCCTGCTGGGAGATCAGGTGTTTACAGGCGGGGGAGACTCGACTGACGCGCAGGCTTTTAAACTAGAGACCAGCACTTACCTTTTCAAGGTGAGGAAAAAAAAGATGGCCGGGCCATAGTTTTTGCTGTTCTTAACGAAGCCAATCGAAGCGTGACGCGGCGAGACGTCACAGCTTGAACATTTTCAGAATTAGCTTTCTCAGAAAAATTAAAGGAAAAATGAATCGTGGGCGGAGAGAGAGAAAAAAAAAAAGTTAAATTCTGCTGGTTTATGTTCGGACTGTGGTCAGTTTGCTATTCTACTACTCACCTCTACTGTATTTAGGCTGTCCAGTCAGGCTGATCGCAGAAACGCACTGGAAGCTTCAGACCGACAAACCGATCCGTATTTATTTTAGATTCCATCGCGTCCGTCGTTTCTATTTAAAGGCAAAGTGCATATCATTAATCAAACAATCAGAAAACGCCCTATAAGATATATAAGAGCGATTAAGAGTACGATTAGTCCTATAAACAAAACGTGAACACTATATACTGATTTTATGAACAGAGACTGTCGCCACGTTGTTACAGATGCTGCTAACGCTTCGATCTGCTACCAGCTGTCCGACGTTTATCCAGTTTTTCGGCTTCCAGTGCGTTCCAGCTGTTCGTCCTAATTCTGCTCTTTACTCCCAGATATCACCATACTGTGCTCATGTTCATATAACATCACTGTGTCTTTGTGTGTGTGTGTGAGTGTGAGAGAACGAGCCGAATGCAAGACTGAGATGGGAAAACACTACACGGTACACGAGTGCTCGTTCTTCATGCGGCGATGAACGGTGACGTGGACTCGTACGCCGCCACACGGGGGAGGGGGGAGGGGGGTCAGAGGATGTTGTCGTCCGTATCCGTCTAGTCACTGGCAGTGCTTCATGTCCTCCCATCTACATTCCCTGCACTTTATTGGTCGTCGTCGTGGCTCTCGGGCGTAAACGCACAGTTTACCAGCTTAACCTTTAACAAAGCGGCTGTGGTGTCACAGACTGAATGTCTGAAATTAACTTCCAAGATGAAGCCGCACATGAAAATATTTAAGAGAACGCCGGGCCTCATGCAAGAAGATGATCCTAAACTTCTCTGACTTCTTAGTTTCAACGGTCCGAAGCTTCCCGTCTGAGTGTGAGCCGGTTCTGCTCGGTCTGTGGGAAGATTTCATTCACAAAAAAATGTTGCCAAAGAGTAAAAATAAGACTTCCACACTGCAGCAGTGTCAGCGTATTAGATGTAGGTGTTAGAAGACCTGGAACAGTTATGTAATATTAACAGTACAGCTGTTAACGGCGTCTGATCGGAGATAACGAGAGGATGATTTAACGGCAAGATGCCAAACAGTTTTTCTAACGGGAGGTGGTCATGTGACATGAGATATTAGACAGGATGACATCATATCCCGCAGGATGTGATGTCACTGGGCTGAGATCTGTGGCAGCTTCCGAACAAACTCGCAGATAAAACTCCTCAAATCTGAAAAAATGAAACGACCTCTCTGTAAACTGGCAGCTACGATGACAAACAGAATATTCAGTTTGTTGGTGTTATGTTTTATTTTTTATTAATTTCAGCGTTCTTCAGGGTTAGGCATTATGACTGATGCTTTCAGGCTCACTTGTGAATTTCTTTTCTCTCTTTAGAGAAAATTAAACGTACTACCAGAAGTTTTTGGTCTCAGTTTAACACTGACGCGTTTAAATGACAGAAACAGATTCCTCGTAACGAATGAAGTAAGATGACGTGTCACATGAGAACGGATCTTTTCGTGCGGCTTGTTCTTGCGTGAGGCCCGACGTTTGTCCGCCTGTAAACCGGTCTTCACATTTCATGTTCGTCAGGTACAAAAACCAGGTTGTGTGTATTTGAATTTTAAAGCTCAGTGTGACCGACGCTCGCACATAAAAAATGACCAGCCAGTGTTTTGGATGATTTATCGCCAGTGTGTTCACCAAAGCTGAACTCTTACCAGCCTCTCGCAGTCATCTGTTAATTTCAGACATTGAAAGTGCTTCGGTTCAATATTTCTGTCGTCATATGTACTGTATATCTTTGACATCCAAGCAGTGCAACGCCTTGATCCTGCAGCTCGATGTTCCTGACCGTGTCCTCTTTACATATTTATTTATTTTCTTTCCTTGAGCCAACTGTGAAAAGGGCTAGAACACATACTGATGCAGCTCCGTATGTCAGCCGTGTATTTAAGTTATTTATTTTCTGAAGTATTGCTTTCACCGAGCTATGCAGTAACAGAAGTAGGGGTTATTTATTATGACGAGAACTTCGTTGTGAATGGTTTGTGTTGTACTTCTCTCCTCGTTTCATCCTCGGCCGTCTGTACCGCCCACCTCAGCAGCACTGCATGTGGCTAACGAATGGACGCGATCGCAGCTCCAACTTTTAAAGGAGGGTACTGATGTTATTTAAAATGACGGTCCGTCTCCAGCAACTTCACATCTTCCTGTATGCAAATGATCATTGACCAGATGTTAAATTCACAGGTTTCTCATCGTTTCTTAAATACGAACCTGTTTGTAGGCAGCATGTTTTTGAGGGATCAGACTTCAGATTTCTTCCTGATATGAAAAAAGCCTCTGGTGTTCTCCTTTAACTCATGGCTCTTTGTATTAACAGTGTCCCTACTGTCCACACACAAACGTCTGGAGTCCCTAGTCGCTGTACGATTCCGCTGGGGGTTCATCTTCAGCGCTCTGTGGCACCGGTAGAAATCTTAGACTGTGTAAGAATCCCTGTGTAAACGCCTCCTCAGCAGTGAGAGGTTGTGTGTTTTCACTGTGCGCTTCATGATGCATCATTGTGTTCAAAAAGGGGGGAAAGCTTGACAGCCGGAAAAATGTTTTCAAGAAATACATGAGTCACGAATTCATCGTTTAGTCAGTAAAATGTCAAAACTGAATTATTTCCGATCATGTATGACGAAGAAAAGCAGCAGGTCCTCGTGTTTGAGAGGCGCGAATGATTATTACAGTAGATCATCAAAATAACAGCAGATTAATTCTATTTTCACTAACTGATTCACAGATTAATCGTTGCAGCTCTAATCTGCAGCCCTCGCGCTGTACCTGCTGTAACTTTGTGCCAGTCGAACCCTCTAAAGCAAATCGAAGTGAAGAACACTAACATTGCTTCAAACTGTCCATGTCCTCAAGTTTGTCAACATTTTTTCAGCTGTCAACCATTTTTATCACTCAAATCTGTTCACCTTGTTTTTCAGGTTTCAAACTAATTCACATTAACTATTCGTTTCCCCCTGAATGACCGCAGAAGTGTCACGTGATTTGTTTAAAAACGGCAACTATCACGCTGTCAGAGGCGGGTCTGACCGGGCCTCTTTAACTCCACGTCCCTTCACGTCCCTTCAGTGTCACTGTACTCTGCAGCTGATATCATCAGACATCTGCCACTCTGCAGTCCTCTCACTGCGCCTCCTCTTCCTCCTCCTCTTCCTCTTCTCATGTTGCTGTTAAAAGAACAAACGTGTAACCGATAAAGTACTACTGTCCTGATTTGAGGTACATTCAGTCATAGCGCAGCATCCTTTAGTCCACCGGTCTTCAGTCTGTCAGTAGGAAAACAGAATAGAGGATAATAAAAATAAAAAAAAAACATACCTTGCTACAATGACTGTATCTGAAAAAGAAAGTAAAATCAGATTACCATATCTTATAATCTGAGTAGAAACTCTTTGGAAACGATTTGTAACTTCTTTCCAGAAATAAATGTTCATATTGGTCAACTTTCATTGGGCTGCCTGACTGCTTTAATATGTGTGTGTGTGTGTGTGTTTCTGACTCATCTGACTGTCTATGTGAATATTATGATGTATATATTAATTATTTTACTTTATTATTTCACTTCTTTTATGAGTCTAGTTTCAGAAAGCAGTGACACAAGTTTCCAACATATCAAAAATGACACCTTTAGTTTTTGTTTATAGATATAAAACAGACAAAATCAGTAAATCTTCACTTTTCAGAGGCTCAAAACATAAATGTCTGTTTGATAAATGTCTTAAAAGATAATTGTTATTATAGATGAAGCTACCAAGCAGTATCAACTCAAATTTATTTATAAAGCCCTTTAAAGACAGCCGCAGCTGTCACAAAGTGCTGTACATAAAATAGAACATGAAATATAAGACATAAAACATAAAACATAGGAACAATATAAAAACAAAATAAACAATAAAACAATGTTGAAATAATAAAGCAAAAAACGGAGTCTCATGCAGGGTTAAAAGCCAAGGAATAAAAATGTAGTATATAAAGTATTTAAAATTAACTTCACTTTTACCAGCTGCAACATTAGTAAAGTGATTTACACATGAAGGCATCACTAATTATAATCCACTCATATAATAATCTGGGCGGTTTCATAGAGTTAGAAGGGTCTGTAAACACAATGAAAACAATTGGCTACAGCAATTTATTATTAGAAAATGTAATTTTTACTTTTGAATACTTCAGTAGAAAGGATGTATTGAATATATACATGATACATGTGTACACATACAAATCATAAGTCAATCAGTGCTAAATTTGGCTGAATTGTGAAAGGTACAAGTGATAAAATGAAGAGCTGGCTCTTCTTGGTGAGGTGAGTCAAATGATCTGACTCCCTAAAAAGAACCAAACTTCCCATCACTAGAGGTGAGTCAAATAATCTCTCCCTAAAAAGAACCGAACTTCCCATCACTAGAGCTGAGTCAAATAATCTGACTTCCTAAAAAGAACCTAACTTCCCATCACTAGAACTGAGTCAAATCATCTGACTCCCTAAAAAGAACCGAACTTCCCATCACTAGAGCTGAGTCAAATGATCTGACTCCCTAAAAGGAACCGAACTTCCCATCACTAGAGCTGAGTCAAATGATCTGACTCCCTAAAAAGAACCGAACTTCCCATCACTAGAGCTGAGTCAAATGATCTGACTTTTTAAAAAGAACCGAACTTCCTATCACTAGAGCTGAGTCAAACGATCTGACTCTTTAAAAAGAACCGAACTTCCCATCATTAGAGCTGAGTGAGATGATCTGACTCTCTAAAAAAGAACCGAACTTCCCATCACTAGAGCTCAGTCAAATGATCTGACTCCCTAAAAAGAACCGAACTTCCCATCACTAGAGCTGAGTCGAATGATCCGACTCTTTAAAAAGAACCGAACTTCCCATCATAGCTTGGATCCTGCGGCTCGCCGTAGAAAGGCGAACGTCAGCTGGATGAAGATGTCATTTGTGAAAGTGGTAACTATCTTTAGTGATTTCGACCTGTTGTCACCTCACACGTCATGTAGCATCAGCCTCAGGCTTATATCCGGTGTAAAATGTGCTCGTGGTGTGTCACACGTGGACGTTTAACAACAAAAAGGCGCCAAACGAAGCTAAATTAACGTTAGCGCAGCGCGAGGGCTGATTGATAATAACACGCGACGTTAAACTCGTGTTATTATTTTATTATTTACATCTCGTGTCATTAGTGTCTAAAGTGTTTTAATGCGTCAGTACAAGCCTCATGTAGCAGTTAGCTACGTCACCTGTGTGTGTGTGTGTGTGTGTGTGTGTGTGTGTGTGTGTGTGTGTGTGTGTGTGTGTGTGTGTTCTGCCGCCAGGTGTCGCTGTGTGTCGGAGCTCCGGCTGTGACGGGCCTGCTGTGCGGCTCGGTGCTGGCTGCAGGTGAGGCGAAGAAGAAGAGCTCACCTGAGCCTCCTCTGAGCATCGATGAGGTGGGTCAACAACAACAACAACAACAACAACAACAACAACAACAACAGCTAGAAAATGTCTAAATAAATTAAATAAATGTCTAATGTCTGACTGTGGCACAGAGACTCAGTAAAGTCAGTCAAAGGCAGCTTGAGGTTGTTGCCGAGCAACCAGGGTCAGCTGCAGGTCAGAGCAATTAACTGCAGCTGTGCTCTGTCTGTGTGTGAGTGACTGCTGAGAGACACAGAAAATCTCTAAATGAAGCCCCTCCAACTAGTGGACACTAATGCCAAACGGTAGGTGGTATCAAAAAGCCCAAATGACCGTGAGCATCCTCATCTTGTCGACCATGTGAATGCTGAATTTCAGTGTGTGAAGTTAAAAAATGTGACCTGGGGAGAGAGAGAAAGAACAGGTGCCCCGTGCTCCTTTGGGAAATTTCTCCTCTCCAGTTTACATGGGAGTAGATGGGGCTGTCGGTGGGTGATCCTGGAGCATCAGTGCGTCTCCCGCCAAAACTATAAGTCTGACAGCTTCAGCAGTGATATCGCTGCGTAGCCCACAAATTTTCCTACGTTTCTATGTATGAATTATTTCTGTAGAGTGACATTTGTGGCCACAAGAGCTGTATGCAAATGTATTTTTTGACAAATGTTTGTCTCCCTCTCCACTCTAGCTCTGGAACATTCTACCAATACACACCCATTGTAAACTTTGGCGTGTTTTTTTTATTATTATTTTTTTGTGTGATTTTTGGCAAAACCGTTTGGTGAAACGTTTAGAAAAGTCTCAGCTGTCTGTGCTGTTTTTATCTGCTTATTCATACTTGTCCCAGTTCCTTATATCTGCTGTCTGTGCAGTTTTTATCAGTCAATTAAGATGCGACTAGATAAACAGAGAGAGACATTACTTAATTTATCCGAATGGAAAATTGTAGTATTATCTGAGGTAAATGCTGTATAGATATGTACGAGTACTGTCTTAGTGTAGTATTGTTTAAAGGAAAGTTTTTTTGTATCTAAGTGACAAAAATAGTCCTACAAAGGAAACTGTGTACCATCAATGTCCCCTAATGTTTTTTATAAGTGTCTGACAACATTATGGAAAGGATCCTACGGAGAAAGATGTTTTTATAAAAGAGTAAGATCCTTTGTTTAACCAGAACAACAAACTAACTGACTGTGAGGGAGCGTTGGACCAGCGACTCCTGTGTCCCGTCACATAAGATTACAGTTTTTTTCAATGCAGTCTGGAGGCTTTGAACAGAGCAATATAACAGCCTATAACAGTGTAATGGTTCATCTTTGTTTGACTTTGACCCGTGACTTTGCTCACATGGCTCAACAGAAACGTTGTTGTTGATGCATCTTGTGTTTCAAGTCTTTATTCCAACACTTTTTTCCAGTCTTGATTGTTGGGCTCACGCCGCTGATGCTCACGTGTTGTTCTTGTTTCAGCTGCCATCGTTGTACACCGCTCCTGAAGCACAGCCTCAGTACGAGCAGCCGGAGGCGGGTCAGCTGGAGCAGAGCGTCGCCTCACTGAGGAAATGGGCCGAACCGTACACGAACCAGTGTCAGGTGTGTTCGAAACGTCACCGTGATAATATCTGGGTGTTGTGAAGTGCTGTCGACCACCTGCACCTTCGACTTTAGCTCTGATTTGGTCGTAGGTTTTGTGGACAGAAGCTCAAACGTTCCTCCTCACAAGCGTTGGATCCTCCACAGTTGTTTTTGGTCAGCTGTCATGACCTGAGAGAATTAAAGGAGCTGCACAGTGTTTATCACCTTCATTTCCAGAGTAATGTCAGAAGAAGAGAGACACTGTGTGTGCTCTGTGGTTTAATCTTGTAATGCACTCCCAACAGAAACGTTACATCACGTTAGATAACTGATGTTCCACCGTATGACGAGGCTGTACCGGGGAAGTTGCGTCACATCTGTTTGGGATTAGTCTCCACTCTGTTCTTCTTCTCTGATCCTGCAGGCTTTACCTCTCTTCTGGTTTTCATCATGTGCACACAGCGTGCAGTGAAGCATGGAGAACTTTTAATACTGAACCTTCAAAAAGCTGCACATCAGTCGAGGTGCAAAGATAAAACGCTGCTCAAACAAACTCACTTCTTTCTTTTCTTTCTTTTCTTTCGCAGCAAACGGGCCAGGCTGCGATGGAGAAAGTTGAGGTCAGTGTAAGAAACGCTGCTAAACATCGTGTAGCTGTTTGATACCCACGACTTTTTAAACTCAGAGCTGCAGCTCGATGACTGATCACCACAAAAAAGTGTCCAGGCCATCTGTGACTGAGCCGAGAACACTCTGCTGAAATAACTATAGAAACGATAGTTATAGCCTTTATTCTAGATAGTAGCAGTGAGTGTGCTCACTGTTCAAGGCTGTAAAGGTTTAATGAGTCATTTTATGACAAATTTATTCACATTTATAAGTGAAGAGTTCATAGAAAAATCAGAAGAAAGTAAATTAGAAATGTATCTTTTTTCTACATGAACGGCATCAACGTTCTCTACATTAGTTTACATATATTTATACATATATATTTGTATATTAAAGTCCCTTTTGCTTACATATGGGGGTCCTTTGACCTATCACCTTAAGTTGTCTTATTGCAAATAGGCTCTACGGTACCCACAGGTCTCCCCTTTGCAGACATGCCCACTT
Source organism: Larimichthys crocea (assembly GCF_000972845.2). Taxonomy (NCBI): domain Eukaryota; kingdom Metazoa; phylum Chordata; class Actinopteri; family Sciaenidae; genus Larimichthys; species Larimichthys crocea. Next base: position 348,546 of record NC_040033.1, read on the forward strand.
TATGCAAACACCAATGTAGCTCTGGGCTAAAAAACATGCAGCAGAAATGTGTTATTTAAATATTTCTGCACACTTAAACAGACTCTTGTGGAGTCGTCGAGTCCAGTTCATGTGTGACGATGTTAGTTTCCATAGCAACCCTGAGACCATTGTTTTAAACTTGACCTCACACTCGAAACGACCTCTAAGATAATCACAGCCTCGTGAAACTGTCCGACCACGAGCTGGAGGCCGAGGACGTCTTTCCTCCGGACGCTGACAGTGACATGGTTTCTGAGCGATTCAGTGACCGCCGTTTTATCACAAGTCTTGGCGATCAGAACCTTAAATGAACCTCCGATCTGAGCCTCGCAGCCCCGTGCACGCACCGAGCAAACAGTTCTGCAGACGCGATAATGATCCTCTGTGTTTTATTGCACCCTTACACTGAGATAAGCGGCTGTTATCAGATGACACTAACCTGCTTCTCCGTCTCACTCCGTGTCCGCTGACGATCTTTGGACCTCAGCGAGTTTACAGGACCGTGGAGCCCACGATCAACACATCCATAACAAGAGTCACAGGTGAGAGAGCACGGCCTGAGTCGGTGCGTGATGAAAGCTTTGATTCTCTCTCCGTTTCCCCCGCGATCATTTCCAAATCAACAAACCAAGTTCAGTCATTTAGTAACGATGCTAAGTGTTGTTAAAGGAGTAACACACCAGTTTGATCCATGCAGCAGAAGCAGAAACAATCACAGCCAGCCACAAACTTTTGTTCCACTCTTTCTTGTCAAAACCTGGGCCTGTGCTTTTCGGTGTTTTTATGAAAGAATAAAATCTTTTTTGTTTAACCAGAAACATTCGTTATGTCGCTCAGACTAACCGTCTCTCTTCTTTCTCGCCTCATTTTAATTTCTCAGATGCGTATCAGTTCCTCAGTGACCCTCCTCCTGACCTTTACCCCAGTGTAGCGGTGGTGGGCTTCTCCGGCTTCTTGGGATTATTTTTGGCCAAAGGTAACCTACACACACACACACACACACACACACACACACACACACACACACACACACACACACACACACACACACACACACACACACACACTTCCCTCATACGCTGTTTGTCTCAGCCTGCACGCTGCACCACCAACTAACGTCCAACAGTTCCCAGAATTCATCAGAGAATGGTTATGCAAACACAAACATCTTATTTATGGTGGCTGTGTCTGTGACTGCAGGCATGCTGCTGCATCTCACTGTGATCTGAAGTGTGTGTGTGTGTGTGGTAACACCTCGTCAGTGTCTTCACGGTCAGCAGGTGCAGCAGCAGCAGCGACTGTGACACGGCTCACGGAGGCGACGGAGGTCGTTTTTAAACCTCGAGTGTCCGGTTGCAGCAGTTTGCATCAACATTTGCATTCCTTCTCAGTCAAATCTGACCACACACACACGAAACACACGTCATTCAGTCTGAGTTCTGTCTGAGGATGTCGTCGTTTTCTTGTTGTCGTTTCCTGAGAATCATCCCGTTTTTTAACGTAACAAATACGAGGTGAACGAGTCCAGCTCAGCCTCCTCTGGCAGTCTGTGAGATAAGTTATGAAATCATTAAATCTGAGTAAACACCTCAGTTATAGCAGCTCCCTTTCTTTCTTTCTTTCTTTCTTTCTTTCTTTCTTTCTTTATTTCTTTATTTCTTTATTTATTTCTCTCTTTCTTTCTTTCTTTCTTTATTTCTCTCTTTCTTTCTTTCTTTCTTTCTTTCTTTCTTTATTTCTTTATTTATTTCTCTCTCTCTTTCTTTCTTTTTTCTTTCTTTCTTTCTCTCTTTCTTTCTTTCTTTCTGTCTTTCTTTCCTTCTTTCTTTCTTTCTTTCTTTCTTTCTCTCTCTCTTTCTCTCTTTCTTTCTTTCTTTCTCTCTTTTTTTTTTTCAGGCTCCAAGGTGAAGCGACTCATCTTTCCAGTCGGCCTCATGGCTCTGAGCGCCTCCATGTTTTACCCGCAGCAGGCAGCGTCTTTACTCAAGGTGTGTGTGTGTGTGTGTGTGTGTGTGTGTGTGTGTGTGTGTGTAGCTGCTCCTCTTCATGTTTCAAGTGTCTCCGAGATGTCAACAGTTCTACCAGAGAGACATGGTTTCATTAAAATCACAGTTTGAGTGCAGAAGATCTAATATTTCACATAAAAACACACTAATTAATTAATTAATCAGACATCATCAGGTGTAACCATTCGGCCTTGATTGATAAACTAAACTAGCCAGCTGTAAATCTTATAAAGTAATTAAGTCCAGCTCCACCTGGAGCAGCCATAACTGTAAGATACTGCTCACGCTTTAAAGCATCAGTATTAACAATCTGTTATGTAATATAATAATAATTAACCAGCCAAGGGCGCCATACTTTTACTTTGAGACTTTGTACGTGTTGCTGATCGTTGATTTGTTTGCATAAGATGATTTAAAGGTCGAGACGGTCTCAGCACGTCTCTGATCCAACACTTGACCTCACATCAGGGTCTGGTGGCTCACAGACACAAGCTGTGTGGATGTACTGGTCAGGGGGAAAGAGTCAGAATCGAACCCTGGCACGCTCGACCAGGTCTGCTGTGTCTAACTGGACACCAAGAAGTTAAAATACTTGAACTTTGGACTCTGCTGGAGGATCCCGAGACGTTCCCAGATGTGCTATGAAGTCCCCACAGCAGGTTCTGGGTCTGCCCCGGGATCTCCTCCACAGGGAAGCACCTAATCAGATGTTGGACCACCTCATCTCCTCACCCTGTCTGTAAGGCTGAGCCCAGCCACCTGGTGGATGAGGAAGATCTGCGATCTCATTCTTTCGGTCACTACCCAACGCTCATGACCACAGGTGAGGGTTAGGTGGACTGGAAAATGGAGAGCTCTGCTTTCTGGCTCAGCTCTCTCTGAACCACAGCGGTCCGGTACAACGTCCACGGTACTGCAGACACCGCACCAACCCGCTGGGTCCATTTCACACTCCAGTTTCCCATCACTCAAGAACAAACCCAGAGATACTTGAACTCCTTCACTTGAGACAATCTGAGTCCATGTGGATGAAGCATTACTCCCAGTGTTACTAACGTGTGTCACGTTCCACTTTACTGCTACAAGGTCACACTGTTTACATCATGGGACAGTGCAGTCACGTATCGGCTGGATTCTCTGACTTCCCGATGCCCGGCTGGTTAACAAGTCAGCAAAAAGATCAAACATTTGACTCTGTTTTTTATTTATTGTTCCTCCCTGTCCTGAAATACACTCAGGGAAACATCTGTGAAAGCAGGAACAGTGACATTTACGAGTTCTTGTATTTTTAGGATCCAGATTATTCCTGGTAGGTCGGCGTTTCTTCTAATGAGCGCCGCAGAGCCAGAAAAGGTCATTCTGGGAGAGCTTTGCAACAGGAAAGAGGAAAATCACACCCTCACCCTTTAAACCGTCACGTAGATTAAAAACTTTCCAGGCAGGAGTCATGCTTTACTTAGCGGTTATATCAGCGTTTGTGTATGTTTGATCTGTGACTCGCTTCCTTCTAGGAAAGGGTTGTGCTTCCCTGCAGGAAGTCCTGGCTGTGAATTGTGTGTTTCTAATTTCCACTGATGTCTGGGTCATTTTTATTTACTGTATTTCCACCCGGTGAGCCGACACAGAGGCACACAAATGCATGAAGGACGTACAGGAGCGGGGACACACCCTGATTCCATCACAACACATGCAGGCATGAAAACACATGAGCCGACAAGATAACGAAACGTTGAGCCTCTCCCAAACAAGGAGGGTATAAAAATGAGTTTATCAAAAAAGGGAAATGTTCCAACACAGATGCAGGTTTTTATTTGAACATTTTGGCAAGATGTTCCTCTCTGATAGAAGTTTGTCGTTTCCTTCAGTAAATCACCAGAGTTACACAAAGCGATCACCTTTGTGGTTCTGAAGGTGTTTCAACACGTTGCCCAGGTAACCGTGATAATAACCTTCTGCAGAAAGTTCTGCAGGAACATCTTCAACATATGCAGCAGTTTCCATTTAAAACAAATAACACAGGTTAAGAAGAGAAAGAAATATCAAAATATCTCTCACAGAGAAGGTGACTGTTGTTTCCCTTACAAAGATTTCATAAATAATGTGGTACCATTCCTCTATAAACAGGCTGTCTGGCATGGGCCGCATTCAGACATTAATTTGAGTTGGGGTAGTTTGTTTTGGCCGCCAAAAAAACAAGTTGATCCAACTTTTGGAGAAACGCAGTCGCCAATCAGACGCTCGGACTCGGTCAAATCTAAACTGTGACACTCTGCATGTTGTGTTCTGACTTTGTTTGTTTCATGAAGCCGCTGAAGAGTCTGACTGATATTTACATTGCAAAGCAGAGAAACAAAGAAGTTTAATTTGGTTTGATTTGTTTGAGAGAGCGGCGGTCGAGAGACATGGACAGTGAATGAGAGGGAGCGAGCGCCGGCCTTGATGACGTCGTTAATCAGAGAAATTAAAAGTTATTTCCTGATCGTTTCACAAACAGACACACGTCCACACAGTAAACCAAACAGCTGATTTGTTTTAATATTTGCAGATGTAGAAACCAAAGAGTGGTTCATCCAAATGATCAGAAACAGGTTTGAAGTCATTCTTCATGTTACACAGTTCCGAGAACAAGAAACAAACTGGTTTAAAACAAGTCCATGTCCAGAAATATCTCTTTAAAATCAGGTTCTGAATGTGCAGCTTCCCTCTCCGCTGACACCTCGTCTATACTTAGCCTTCTTCAGAAAGTTGCTTCTTCTCTCGAATTCATTCTGTTTCACATTAAAAGGAAGTAAAGAACGACGACGTCTCTCGTGATGACGTTGAAATGTGAAACATGGACAGACAGTGTGGACAAAGTGAACTTTGTTGTACCTACAAACATCAAACTGTCCTCCTGTGTACTTTCCTTTTATTACTAGTGTTGGTTAAACGTCGATTGGCTAACTGATGGTTCTGATGTTTCCACCAGGTGAGTCGGGACTCGGCGTACATGTGGGCTCAGCAGGGCCGCGGCTCCCTCGAGGCTCTTTGGAAAGAGCCGCCGTTTGGCAAAAAGAAGGTGAGTGTTCTCTTAAATATTTACAGTTTGAAATGAAACCAGCCGTACGCTCAGGGCGATGCAGCCCTGGTGGAACGTCCTGCTGCTGAATCTGTCCCCTCACTTAAAGCTTCAGCTGAATGACTAAATGTGTTCGATGCTCCGATTGTTCTTTAGGAGAAGAAAGAATGAAGAGACGGCAACGACACGAGGAGCTGAGACGACCTCGCCATCCTGAGAGAAACACACACTTCCACCTGTAGATCAACTCTATGCATCACACACACACACACACACACACTCCTGCCTCTCTCTTGAGTCATTCCCAAACATTCCAGTTAATCCAGATAAGTTTGTGCATCTGTGTTTGCGCTCCACCTCCTCTGTAATCACTCACAGTTTCTCCGTCGCTGACCTTGGCTTGTTCCAGTTTCTGTTTTGTCAAATCATCCAGACTTAAAGCTGCACAACACAACTTCACAGACAGACTTTTAAAACTCTAGAGCGCTGGATCACGGATTCGTCTTCACAGCACGGACGCTTGTAGTTTGATTTATTCTCTTCAGACTTCAGTTTAAGTTCAGATGTTGTGTAAGTCCAACACAGCGACCACCAAGTCCCTTCATCATCTTAACGATCCTGACAGATCGAAGTCCAGCTCCGCTGCTTGTCTAAACATCTTTCAGTTAGAAGACATCGCCGTGGACACTGTGTGAAACTGCAATGGACATTTTTCATGGACTGATTATTTAATGAATCCCTAAAGAGGAGTGTGACCAACGACTGAAGATATGAATTGAAGGAATCTTCCTGTTCCTGCCACAACTGCTGAGGTTATATGTTGCTCAGCTGGGTCCAAAAACACCACTAACATGTCTCAAAGTGTTTTTACAGGAGTTATTTAGTGGATTATTTCTTGGTAGCTTCCTTAAATGTCACTTTTAAACTTCATTTTATCCAACAGAAGTAGTCACTGATGTCCAAACTTCACATGGCACCAAACCACGAGCAGAAAGCGATTGTGTAAACACAAGGAGAGCGAAAACATGCACAACTTGAACTCATTCACTCTTGACCTGCTTTCAGAGGAGGGATTGCCATAGGGGGGGTGAATGAGTGCTTGACCTGAGGATGGATGCTTGTTGGGTGGAGATGGATGGTTAACTCATGAGCTTCAGAGGAGCTGGCAGGTGGATCTTGTGCTTGAACTCTTCCTTTAGAAGTTTGACGGGCTGCTTCTGTTTTTATGAGCCACATTATACAACGCCAAGATAGCGTGCTCACACTTTACTGTTTCAAACATGTCGACATATTTATGTTGCGTTCACGTCGCAGTTTGATGCTGATAACACGTCGGTAAAGGGCCAAACAATGTGTGATTCACTTATCAATGAGCTGAATGTGAACGTGTTGATCGTCCATGTCTAATAATGCACTGTACATACGCTGTATGAGGTTTGATCTTGATGTAATTAAATCTGACATCTGACTGGAGGTGACGTCTTCCTGCGTCAATTCTTTAACTCACTAACGAGCCGCCACGTTTCTACAGGAGCCCAGAGCGGACGGACCAAAAAACACTCTAGATACGGCAATGAAAATAAAATGCCACATCGAGTTGGTTAATCTACTTGCCCAATCTGTGGTGACGGGAAAAGACAAAGTTTATATGAAGGTGAAGTGCAAGCAAGAATCTCAGTTATCCTGTAAACAGGAGGCCAGTTTGGTGACTGCACGGCTGTTTGTAAAGGGTCGATTCCACAACCTGCAGTTCCTCTAACGTCCACCTGAGGCTGGCTCCAGAAGTGAGTCAGTCTCCATAAGTCCCCATGTCCAAATGTCCAACTTCACAGCAGAAATAAACATGTTTACAGCCTGGTACAAAAAACAGTTTTGGTCTCTGTAGCTAATTTCCCCGTTCATGACAACTGTACTGAGGGTGAATTTATATACAACTCACCTGTTCACATTATATTAAGGCTTAAAGTTATGCAGGATTAAGAGCGGGGACGCTCCACCGATGATCCACGTCTTTACCGATATTTAGATTAACGTGGAGAGTCGCTGTGTTTGCAGCACTCGAATGAACTCCCTCGTTCCTCTGAGGTCGAGACTGTGTGCGAGTTTAAAGAGAACTTGTTTATAACGGATTTCCATTTTCACAAGGAGTTAAAAGAGTCTGGAACGTATGATGGGTCGTTGGTGATGTGATCTCTACTTCTTGTTTTTCTTTGAGTCTTGGCAGCTGGAAAATGTAAAGGCCGATCATGTGAGCAGAGGTCATGTCCTGTTGTTGAGGTTGAGAATGACATTGCAACACTTCCTCAAACAACCCTGCAGAAAGACACTCGAACTCGACTCGACTGATAATCCTGTGTAATCTCTCTTTTCTCTGTCTGTCTTTGATTTAACCTCAGACTGTTATGAAGTTTTCTTACACGGGGTCACGTGTGAGGTCTTCTCCTGACCTCACCATTGATCAGAAGTCTCTCCACAGCACAGATTGCTGATGTGATGTCTCTGCAGACCGAGTGGAGGATGAATCAGTGTTTTACACACAGCGTGAGATCACCAACAGTCTGGAGAACCACGACACGACGGCACATTTCAAACCGTCACCGACTCGACAAGAAGAGGAACGGTAACATGTTTTAAAGTTCCTCAAAACTTTTATGTGACTCGCTGTGAAAGCATCTCAAGGTTTTCTCACATCATTGTGTGAAAAAAAACACCCAGTCCTCGACACGACACACTGTTTCCGTTCCCTTTTTACCGCTCGGGGACAGATTTTGTAACGATAGGAGCTTCTCGTAACAGCATCATCAACTTTTGCTGATATCAAATGGAGGTATCGCGGGACATTTAGAGTTCCCGTCAGGGGACAAATGTTGCATTTACTCTGTCCAGTAAGAACTGGTTGATTAAGCGAGGAGTCGGTATCATCAACAGCACAAGACATAGCAGCCAGCTCATATTACTGACTAGTCCAACAACAACTTTTCTCTTAGCTTCCTCCGTCAGCTTCCTCTTCGCTCTCTTCCCTCTGCCATTATGTCCACAGAAGCTGCTGAGCACCGGCCCTGAAAACCTCCTCTGCAGCATCGAAACTCAAACTTGTATTCTACTTTAGTTTGCATGTATGTTCAAATGTATTTGGAGCATTTGGGCCAAACGATATGTAAGTGAATTAATTTGTCAGTGTCGATCGAATCAATCAGAAGTTAACTTGGCTTCCATGACCTGGTTTCATGGGGTCACGACCTGCCGAAGTGTTTTCCGTAACCTGGTGAATGTTTAACCAGACGCGGAGTCGAATAATTCAACGTAAACAAGACCCGAGCGGATCGAAGGTCAGAGAAGTGTGAAGACTGTTCTGCAGCATCATAAATCTCCAGTCAGTCTTTTCATTTTGGTATTTTTCCAAGTTCACTGCAGTGAATCGATCATTGTTCAGCTCAGACGGAGATAAGATAAGACCGACGTTAACGAGCACACAACGCGGAAATTCTTTTGTTTGTGTTTGCAGGGAAGTCTTCATGCTGTGTCACGGTGTGGAACCTCACTGAACGTCTCGCTCCAGAACCAGAACCACGATCTGATACTGATCGACAGGCGTTTCCAGTCATACTCATTGAGGTCCTGTTCCATTTATAACAGGCAGCAGAGCCTGGAGAATGGAATGGAACCGTAATCGTACCTGTGTTTACCTACGGTTTCATAAATTCAACTTTTGTTTTTGCTGATTCTTGTAGATATTCAGATTTTTTTGAAGATAACCCTTCCAAAGGAGAACAGACAAACAGCATGCACCACTCTGACGTGTGATCAATGATTATTTTATTGAAAACTGAAGTGATATCTGCAGCCTGCACGTAGAAATGCACTAAAACTAACAAAGGGTTAACGAAATTTAAGAACAAACACAAATGATTCAGAGTGACAGCAGATAAAAGCCAGACTAAACGCTGTGAGCGACAAAGAATCATATCACGGTTACAGAATTCCCCTTTTTTAAAGCTCGACTATGAATCAAGCCGCTTGAACGCAGAGAGAAGTCGAGGAGTCAGCGTCTCTGCTCAGACGCTCGTCTTTCCTCCTCCTCCTCCTTCGTCGTCTCGCGCCCGACCTCCCGTCATTCCTCGGCCGGAGTGGCCATCTTGACGAGGCTGTTCTTGTCGAACCTGAACAGCCTCCAGCCCTCCTCCTCGGAGAGGTCCTCGGCGCCGCGGCGCTTGTAGAACTGGACGGACGGCTCGTTGTTCTCCGCGACCACGAACAGCATGCCGGTGCAGCGCATCTTCATCGCCAGCTGGACGAGAGAGAGAGAGACGAGAGTTAAAAGGGTCGGTCCTACGTTTCCCATCATGCAACTCAATGGCTGAGCAAACTCACATCACTGAGATGCCGCAGGATCTCCGATCCGATGCCCAGCCCTGAAAAAAAAAACCACAAACAGAATCTGTTAATAGACGATTAATTAACTAATGAATGAATTAAAGGCGGACTGGAGCAGGCGTTTACCTCTGTACTCGTTCATCACAAAGAACTCCTCCAGGTAAAGCTGCTTGCCAACCCACGGGTCATAAGTGAAGTAGTACATGGCGAAGCCGACCACCGTCTGACCTGCAGACACGAGTTAGACAGTTAGAAGTGATTTTCCATACACTGGATTTATTTAGATTTATGCACACCAGCTGTGTTAACATCTGTGCGACAGTGTAAACACGTAAGTTTATCCTAACGAGAGTTTAAAATGAAGTGTGACCGGCCTGGATACGGCGTGCCAGGTTACTAAACTTGTGTTCGTCAGCTCTGTGTCTGAGTTATAAAAAGATCCAACACCTGCAGCCACAGCTGGGCCGTCTGAAGCTCGAACAGCCCGACTTCCGTTATTGTAAATTTACTTTACAAAAACAGGAAGCGTGCACTGTATAGCACAGAGTCAGACGGTGGGAGCTCAGACTCAGAAATGAGAGCAGAGAAGGACACGGACACGTCAGAGCGTTCCTCCAAAGCTTGGTAACGCTGTCCGGGTTCGTACCGTCGCTGTTGTTGTTCTCTCCTTGGATTTCAGCGATGACACAGTGGTAGAACGGGGTGTCACCGAATCCATCCTCCAGGAGCTCTGCGGAGGAAATCGACTCTTTAGACACGAGAAGCAACAAACAACAACAATAATAATAATAATAATAATAATAATACAATACTATATCAATAATAATAATCTGCGAGGACTCGGGCAGGCGGGGTCACCTTTTTCAGTCAGTTCCACCTGGTTCTCCATCTCTTCGTATTTTGCAAGTTCCTGAAACGAGACAGACAGAAACAAGTTTAAAATAAAGTCTATGACTGAAATTTGTACTTTTACACTTTTAAACAGGTCTTACAACTATAATAATACATGATGTTGTATATGAATGCTTCATAGGAGGTTATAGCTGCTCATAGCGTTGATGACTTTGTTATAAAGTGTTCGATTTATCAACAAAACACAGTTTCTTCCACTTTACATGTTTATAAACTGAACATGTTGAATCTATGTGACATATAAGTCATATTTAGGTGATGATACTCGTTAATTTCAGGTCTGGTTCGGTCCAAAAACACCGGAACTGGGTCAGGCCTCGGTAAGTACATAAGCCTGAGGACGTCAGCTGAGTGACCATATTTGGAAGCACCGGATGTGAGTGCGGTAAACAAAAGGCCGCCGAGGCTCGGACATCCTCCGGACACCGACAGTCACCGTCGGTACCGTCACGGCGGTGTTATTCGTCGTGTGTCGGAACCGGAGCTCACAGTTCACGCGCAGGTCACAGCTAACCGCTCGCGCTCACCTTCACCAGTCGTAATATATCCGGCACGTCTCTGGGTTCCGCTTTCCGTAATTTATACTCCATTTTCTTCTCTTGCTCTTTTTTCCTCTCGTTAGAAGTCCTCTGTATGTGAAGTGAAAGATTAGATGTTTCTTCATTCGCTTCAGAGTGGCTTTATCCCCGCAGTCAGCCTCTGGTCCGGACGCGTTCGTCGACACAAGAACATCCAGCAGAGATCACCCTCGGCTGGGTCGCTGCCGCTTCATCTGCCCTCCCCTTTGTTTACATGCTCGTATATATACCCGGCTCAGGCTGCGACCTGATTGGTCCTCCCCCCAGCTACAGCTCAGATTTCTTGGCGGAATAGGCGACGCCCTCTTTTTGTTTTAGCCAATCGTGCCAAAGGCTGGTGCTGACGTGGACAGAGTGTTTTGATTCTGTCGTAAGGTCTTTTTTAGTGGTGGGAAGTTCGGTTCTTTTTAGGGAGTCGGATCATTTGACTCGCCAAGAAGAGCCGGTTCCCAAACGGCTCTTCATTTTACCACTTATACCTTTTATAATACAGCCAGGGTTAGCGCTGTTTTAACTTACGATTTGTATGTGTACACATATATCATTTAAACTAGGGAGTTTAAGTTGAATTTATTATTCTTGTATAAGAAGGAGCGTTTAACACACAGAAGGGGGTTACAGAGAAAAGGCTCCCTGAGGAGCTCTAACCTCTCACCTGATACAGATAATATCATAACATTCCTTTTTGGTTTTCTGCTGAGTAATAAACATTATGTATCAAAATGACACACAATGCCTGTTTCTCACGTCCTTGTCTCTCCTGTCCTTGAACTACTGATTTATAATGATCTCTCTCTCCCATCCTCAGTAAAACACAGTCCAAATAAGGGAAGTGCAAGAGACATGCAAAGACATAAAACACACATTATATTTTTTTAATGATCCACAGCCCACTCTGCCTGAGTCAGTGTTGCAGGGATGCACCGAAATGAAAATTTTCGTCCAAAACCGAATAAAAATTAAATGGTTGGCCGAATACCGAAACCGAAACCGAATATGAAATGCGGTTGTTAAATTTTTCACTTTTGTTTTTTATACTATTGCATAAATAGCCTAGAATAAATTTGTAGACATGTTTTTTCAAAGAAAGTAAATGTTTATTTAATATCCTTAAAATATTCCAGTAGAATTTCCAGTTAGTATAATTATTATTTCATTTTTACTGTTAGAAAGCCCATGTTGTTTTAATCACTGTTAATTTGTTCTTGAAAGAAATACTATTTATTTTTTTAATATTTCCGGTGAATTTCCATTTTTCCCACGTTCATGAACGCATCATAATCATTCCGACGGTCAATGAACGCACCTCGCTTGTGTGAGACGCCTTAGTTTAGTTTATAGCTCCGCTAAAGAGCAGTGTGTGATATATTTCTTGCCTGTGTTTTTCCCTATATCCTGCATCGTGGGTTTATTGTTTGTGAATGACAAATGAATCAGCAACCCTGGCCAGATCACCGCGCACGTTGTTTCATTGCATCAATTGCGTTACGCCATTATACAGCCTTACTATTCGGCAACTTCACCGAAAGCCGAAATGCACTTTTGGGCCATTTTCGGTGCATCCCTAATTTAAACTATTCAATTCATTACTTGTACGTATTCTAAAGTAAAAATTCGATTTTCTAATATCATTAAATTGCTGTAGCCAGTCGTTTTCATTACATTTACAGACCGTTGTAACTCTCTGAAACCACCCAGTGAATGCACTAACTTAATTGTAGAAGTGCTCTGCTACACAAAGCAGATAGAAAAACGTATAAATACGTAAGCAGTAATATTGACATGCAGTCACTGCATGCAATGAGCACCGGTAACGAAATGTATTACTTTACAAAACAAAACAAAACAAAAATTAAAAAATAAATATAAACGGTTCGCGGACATGAGCTGGCTCCCATCGTTCACTTAAAAGAGCCAGCTCTTTGAACCGGCTCGTTCACGACTGACACATCACTAGTCTTTGTCTTTGTTAGAAAAGTACTCTGTACTTTGACTACAAGAACAAACATAGTACAAGTTATCAGTTTGAAGTAAAAGTTTTGTAAACAAATTAACAGTAGAAAACACGTACTCATGTAGAACATGAAGTACTCTTCATCTGGAGTTTCTTAAACAGTTATTAAAGTTAAAGTTTTATAGTTAGCTACATGTGAAAGGCTGATGGATTATGTCACAATCCATAAACAATCCATAATCCAACGTACACTACAAGGCAGTAGTGTTGTGACATAATCCATCGTCCACCATCAGTTCCTGCTATCACAGCATTTGTGACTAAAATCTAAAAAATGTTGGTGACATAACAGCCAGAAAATGTGACCTTATATAAATTCTACAGAGGCAGCATTATTATTATTATTATTATTATTATTATTATTATTATATACTGTTATTAACAATAACATTACCATCATATCATCAGTACTATTACCATCATCTTCTCACTGCACCTTATTTACCTATCTATCTATCTATCTATCTATCTATCTATCTATCTATCTTTAAAGAAAACCCTTGAATAAGAAGGACTGTATTCAGAGTATCAATGTTTAAGTTTAATTTATTATTCTTGTACAAGAAGGAGCGTTTAACAAACAGAAGGGGTTTACAGAGAAAAGGCTCCCTGAGGAGCTCTAACCTCTCACCTGATACAGATAATATCATAACATTCCTTTTTGGTTTTCTGCTCAGTAATGAACATTATGTATCAAAACGACACTTCTCAGGCCTGTTTTTCACGTCCTTGTCTCTCCTGTCCTTGAACTACTGATTTATAATTATCTCTCCCTGCCATCCTCAGCAAAACACAGTCCAAATAAAGGACGTGCACGAGACATGCAAAGACAGGAAACACACATTATATTTTTTATAACATGATCCACAGCCCACTCTGCCTGAGTTAGTGTTTGCTGTGTGATGCACAGGGGTGTTTTCAGCCTGGTGCCTGTCAGGCTGTACTCAGGGAGGTAAATCCACCTACGGAGCGTGCGTCACGTCACGTGGCAGTGGGCGTGGCCTCACACCGACACGGAATGCAGCCTGTGGTTCTGTTTGGCACCTTGCCCCGTTTCGCCACCTGAAGAGGAAATCACTTCTCTCTGTACTTTAACGGAGCACCGGCTTTTTTTTTTGGACCGAAGTTCAGCGTTTACCCTCCGGACACTGCGATGCTCTCACCGAGGTCAGTGTGCTCACAGAGCCCGTGAAGTCAGAGCCCTGCCCGGCTGTAACGTGTCTGCTGCACGGGACGTTTACCTGGAGCTCTGCTCACCGTCAGCACCTTTAAAGCAGGTTAACTCGGGCTAACTAGCGGCCCTGTGAGTTACCCGGGTTAGTGATCTGTCCCGGTTCTGTGGTTGGAGAAGTTTAGGTGAAGAAATGAGGCGTAGCAGTGAGACAGGCCCAAACAGGGTGGAGCTCATAGTGTGCATGAAGGGAGTGTTCAAACCAACACAGTACTGCTAATATATAATATATACTACTACTATATACTATATACTATATACTACTACTATATACTATATACTGCTCCTATCTATATATCTGCCACGATAGACGATATTTACCGAGAGGACTGAGATACGACGACGATTAGTACTATAGGACTGCTACTATTTGGTAGCCGAGAGGACGAGAGATAGAGACGACGAGCGATACGAGATAGGCGACGAGATCGATAAGGACGGCCACTGAGACCAAGAGCACGAGGAGTGACGAGAGACGACTACAGATACCGAGACGGCGACCTTGAGAGGACGATAGACGAGAGTCCGGCCGATCGAGACGAGAGCGCCGAGCCGAGACGATAGACTATAGACGCACCCGAGATACGAGATACGAGCGATGACTACTGAGACGTAATCCGCGGACCGAGATACCTAGTCGACGTAGCGCGGCCGCGGCTAACGCTACGCTAGACGAGAGACGCGTAGACCGACGACTAATTACGATTAGACCGAAGACTGCGACTTAGACTAGATACTATATACTGTACTGTATATACTAATATACTCTCTACTGCTCCCGGGGTGAGAGATCTAGTAGACTAGATACTGGCGCTTACGAGTGTATGCGTTATGCCGAGTACTATCGATGCGACTCGATACGGATGACGCTATACTGCGCCTAGATCACTTAGCCTATCGACGGCGACGAGGACTAGTATACTGGACTATATACTTTAGTACTATTATACGGCTACTATTCTATACTATCGACTATCTACGATCTACTGTACTAGCGACTATAGACTGGCCTACTGATCTTAGATACGACTACTATATACTAATAACTATACTAAACGTACGATACTAAGGACGATATCACAGAACTATATACTAATGACGAGACTGCACTTACGACTATACGACTACGTACTAGTACATACTTATCGGAAACTATATCTACTGACTCTATACTAGAGACCATATACGTAACGACGGCTACGAATGACGATTATACATCTATTACTACTACTATTATACTAATTTACTAGAGTACGACGATACTAGATACTAGATCTATATTACTACGCTATCTTATACATACGACTTTACTATATACTACTATATTATACTATATACTCACTCTATATACTATCTACTCCGAATTCACTATACTACTACTACTATATTACTATATATAATATATTGCTTATATTACTATATATAAATCAACTTAACATTGATATTCTGCTACAGTCCTCCTTATTCAAGGGTTTCTTTAAAGATCGATAGATAGATAGATAGATAGATAGATAGATAGATAGATAGATAGATAGATAGATAGATAGAATAAAATACTGTATAAAAAGATAGAAGATAAACAGGTAAATAAGGTGCAGTGGCAAGATGTGTCTGCCTGTCTGTCTGTGTGTGTCTGTCTGTCTGTCTGCCTGTCTGTCTGTGTGTCTGTCTGCTCAGCTGTTCACTGCAGGATTAAAAACAGACAGATGTCTTCGGATGGTTAAATTTAGAAGATGCATGTCTGTTTGTTTTTTTTTGCAGGTTCCTGTTGCTGCGGTCCGCCGCGTCCATGACGACCAGGTCGTTCTGCACGGGGGGCGCGTTGAAGCAGGGCAGGACGCCGGGCAGGGCGCCAGACATGATCGATGGTAAGACCATGACAAACCGTGCGTCCTGTTCGAGCTGGTTGGCTGCGCCCGGTTTAGTTGGAGATCGGTTGCGTGCTGTGTGATTCAACAGGAAGTTTAGTTTTCTGTTTTGCATTGCAGTGATTTCAGAGGATATGACAACATAAACATGAACTCATTAAATTACAGGTGTTCAGTAACGAGCTTAAAACTAACAAAGACACCAAATTATGAAGAAGCCACCGGACTGCACTGTCTGACCGCTGCAGGTGAAGACTCTGCTGCAGGCCCGTCTGATCCCTACATCCCTTTAGATCAGAGATTAACATATCCTGTCAGGTGAAACTCAGGGATGGAAATGACTCAACATTCAGTTTCAGGTTTCTCAGGTGTTCATATTTATAAAGTCACCATTTCCCGACCCTGCATGAATGTCCCTCAAGTGATCGTGGTGCCTTCAGGGTCTATTGATCTTCGTTTTTTTACGTGACAAATTCAAGAAAAGAGTGAACAGTCAGGGCGGCAAAGCCACAGACTGCACACATGCAAATTCAAATCTTCTCATCATTTTTGTCTCTTCACAGGAAATCCACTCTTACACGTGTCGAATGGTGTGTGCTGGTGAACAAATCCGAGACAAATCCTAATTACTAATCTCTTTCTGATTCATGCATGTTGATTACCTCCTGCATGTTTTCTGAACATCCACGGTCTTTTACCTGAAGCACACCTTGTTTCATGTGCGGCAGCTTGTCACTGTGCACCGTTCTGGATTTGACA
The DNA here is from genome assembly GCF_000972845.2 of Larimichthys crocea. Lineage (NCBI taxonomy): Eukaryota > Metazoa > Chordata > Actinopteri > Sciaenidae > Larimichthys > Larimichthys crocea. Next base: position 365,367 of record NC_040033.1, read on the forward strand.
TTCCTCCTCCTGCTTCGCCGCAGAGCTAAACCTCCCTGCAGCCTTCGCTGGTCGTCTGTTAACCTTCTTCTTCCCACGTCATATGCTGCCGCTTCTTTAGTCTTTGTGTTGTTTCATCTTGTCTCACAGTTTGAAGGCTTCAGCGTTAATTCAGGATGTTTCAGTCATTATCAGATCTGTGGCAACGTTTAAATGACAGAGAGCTCCACAACTTTGGTGACAGAGACAATATGAAACATCTAGCCTTGAACTTTTAGTGCTTTCACTCCTCGAGCACGCACACACGCACACACACACACACACACACACACACACACACACACACACATCTGATTGTTACTTTTGTGTTTTTCAGTGCGAAACAGGCTGAGAGAAATCGTGGGAGCTTCCACCAACTGGAGGTACTGAACCGAGAGAACGGATCCCCGAGGTCCTTTGTTATCGCGTGTGATGACTTCGACTAGATGTAGAAATATCGGACAACACACAGTTACAGTTACTTGTTAAAGTAAAGATGTCTGTGTGTGTGTGTGTCGACAAATTCAGCCTCACCTGAGCTGACAGACTTTATTCCAATAATGAAACTTATTTAAGCTGAACATTTAAACTCTGTGTGACTGAATTAACTTTAACGGTTTATGTTGAACGCTCTCGTCTGCAGCGACCACCAGCAGGCCATGACGGAGCGCGTGTCGCTGTCCAACATGTTGGCAAACTCTCAGAAGGACCTCCCAGCCAAAACCATGAAGGACAGCTACCTGGAGGTTCACCTGCCTCTGGGCTCCGAGCCACAGCTCAGAGAGAAGTACCTGACGTACCACAACACCGTCAGGTACACACACACACACACACACACATATACGTGTTTGGATTAACAGACTTCCTCTAACTCGTCGTCTGTCTCTTTCCAGGTTTGGTAGAATCCTGGAGGACTTGGACAGTTTGGCAGGTAACACCAGGACACACACACACACACACACACACACACACACACACGCACACACACACACACACACACAGACTAAACAAACCTTTTCTTCGTGTCGCCTCAGTCCTCATCTCTTACTCTCACACCCACAACCCTGAACTGAAGAGGTCTCCTCTGTCCATCGTCACCGCCCTGGTGGATAAAATCGGTAAGACTCTCTCGTATTGGACATTTACTCAGTACAAATATTAAGTTTATGTTTTCATGCTGTGTTTTCCTGTTGGGCAGACATGAGGCAGCACACCGTCTATCCTGACTGCGACATCAAGTTCACGGGTCACGTGACGTGGGTGGGAAAGACCTCGATTGAAGCCAAGATGCACATGTCACAGGTAGACGGTCTGTGAAGGCAAATCCGGGATGTACCAGGACGAATCTTAACACTGTGACTCTTCTTTCAGTACTGTAACGGAGCTTATGCTCCAGTTCTGGATGCTACGTTCGTCATGGTGGCCCGGGATCCAGAAAACAAGAGGTAGGAGGCAGAATGAAGATGTTCCTTCAGTAAAACTACGTAAACATAATCAGGAAAATGTCTTTAAAGTAATAAACTGTCTCCTTCTTTTATTTCAGGGCAGCTTTTGTAAACCCGCTGAAGCCAGAAGGTCCGGAGGACGAGAAACTCTTCCAGGAAGGAGAAGGTGTGAGATGGTGACACAGCTTTGGTTACCGAGATGTCACGATCCTTTTCATGCCATGTGTGTACTTTGTGTCTTTTCCAGCGAATAAATCTCGCCGCGTGGAGCTCAGCACCGCGTCGCTGCTGAAGGTGGCTCCGACAGACGAGGAGAGGAAGGTCGTGCACAGTCTGTTCCTCAACACGCTGGACACAAAGTACGACACAAACATCCTCCAAGTGTGGACAGTGCTTCATGAAAGTCTTTGTCACGTTCATCACTTGGAGTAAATTGTGCAGAATCCAAGGATCATTTGTGTTCAGCTGTTTAAACATCTTCTTCTACTTCTTCTTTTGCAGGACGGTCAGTTTCCGCAGCAGAGTCCTGCCTCCAAACTCGGTGTGGATGGAAGATGCCAAACTGAAAGGACTGGAGATCTGCCATCCTCAGGTGAGAGGAAGGAGAGGAATCATCATGATATGATCACACCTGATCGATCGTTATTGGAGGATCGATCAGCTGGACTGACGGCAGCTTGGCTTGGTCGGCTCCAAAGATCCTCAGACATGAGTTCGTCTTAAGAAGTCTCACAGAGTTCATCGGCTCGCTCACGCTGCCACCTGCTGGAAATCCAAATACACACTATAGTAACTGTACTGACCTTCAATGCTGGGACACCAGCCACATTCACAGTGTGTGTGTGTGTGTGTGTGTGTGTGTGTGACCAGGAGAGGAACATCTTCAACAGGATCTTTGGAGGTTTCCTGATGAGGAAAGCGTACGAGTTAGGCTGGGCCAACGCCTGCTCCTTCGGGTGAGAGCTTTAAAGAAAGAAACATCACATTCAAACAAATGATTATTAACACGCGATGTTAAAAGTCTTTGCCGTCCGTCCGTCCCTCCATGTGCTGCTGCAGAGGATGTCGCCCGAGTCTGGTCGCCGTTGACGACATCCTCTTCCAGAAGCCCGTGGAGATCGGCTCGCTGCTGCTGCTCTCGTCACAGGTCAGACAGATTGTGTCCGTTTGGATCTGATCGGCGTCTTTGAGGACACTTACATGCATGTTTGCAGCCTACATGCAGGAATGTGAAACAGCAGTGGAGTCCTACAAAGTCTGCTCGCTTTGGGATTGTAAATTTGATCCATTAGGTAGAATTTGTCTTGTTGGATCCTCAACTTCTTGATTTTTAAACATTTCTTCTGCCTGCAGCAGCTTTGTGTCCTTCCTCTGGTTCCTCTGGCAGATCTTCAGCCTTGTTTCCATCAACAGGCTCTAAAACCTGCTGTAGAAACAACTGTACTTCCACCATCATGGAGCATTTAGCAGCTATGGAGCCAGATAGTTCCTCTGCAGGTGGTGGAGACCAAAAATTGAGCTAAAACAAAAGAGAAACTATTGGACTTAGATTGACCAGAGGAACTCAAACACAACTCCAGTGGGATGATGTTACATCTTGTTCTGTGTGTGTGTGTGTGTGTGTGTTTCAGGTGTGTTACACTCAGGGGAAGCACATCCAGGTCAGAGTTCACAGCGAGGTGTTCGACCCGCTGACCCGTCAACACAACACCACCAACGTCTTCCACTACACGTTTGTCTCCGACCGCGACGTCCCGAACATCATTCCGAATACATACGGAGGTGAGATCACACACACACACACACACACACACTCAAACAGTTGTCTGATTACGTGTCCGTCTGTCTCACAGAGTCGATGCTGTACCTGGACGGGAAGAGACACTTTAACCAGACGGTGGAGCACTGAGAGTGACGACACGTCTGCTGCCTACCAAAGCCTTCCAGTGTGTGTGTGTGTGTGCGTGTGTGTGCGTGTGTGTGTGTGTGTGTGTGTGTGTGTGTCACATGGTGACCTGTTTCCTGTTACTTTATTGGTGGTTTACAGTCACAGTACAACAGACAGCTTTTACATTGTAGTCACTCTTTGTCTTGTTACCATGGTGACAGCTCTGACTTCACTGTATGTTACATTTTTTACATTCGCTCGTCGCTTGTACGCACAAAAACACAAACACTCGGCTTTACGTTACTTTTCATCCTGAATGTTTCTCTGAGGGTGTTTCTGCTTCCTGACTTTAAAATGTTTATTTACTCCAACGCAATAAAAGAATTCATATTTATGTCGACGTGTCCTTTGCTTTCATCGTGTGTGATGTGACTGTGATGAGCCAGTGTACCGCGCCTCTCAGCCGTGATGAGGATAGAAACATAAATATTATATGTGTGCACAGACTGGTGTTGCAGTTTCGTTGTTTCGTTGTTTACAATGACAAATAAAGCCTTCATCTAATATTCCTGCAGCAGCTCAGGAAGCTCGACCTGCTCAAAGAGACATGAACAGACTGCAGAGGTCAGCGTCGACTCTCCATTCATGATCTCTGCAGATCCAGCACACGTCTGAACTCTGCAGCAGAACCTGACACAGGAACAGTTTCCTCTCACTGTGATCCACAGCTGACACTGACACAGAGTCAGGAGCTTTACCTGGAAGTTAGAAACTGTTCTCACTGTTTAGTTTGTGTTATTTTAATACATAAACATTATGAAATAATCTACTCATGCTCATGTGCATCTCTATCATTAGTCTGCTGCTGTTTATATATATTAATATAACCAGTACATCCCTCCCTCTGCAGACCCAGCATCTGTCTCTGAACTCTGAACCCGTCATAAGAAAAATCAACTCACTCACAATTGAAGTCTGCTCTCAAACCCTCCTGTTTAAAATGAAAATCGCCTTTTTCCATCTGATTCAGTTGCATTGTCCTATTTTAACCAGTTTTTAAAGTTGTTTTCTTTTATGGTTCTTTTTGTTTGTTTCTGTTATTTATTTATTGTAAGGCGGCTATGAAATAAAATGTATTATGATTAGATTTTTAAAATCTGCCTTTTATCGCGGTCTGTTCTGTCCTTGATTTATTTATATTTTTATTTTTTTTAATCAGAGCCGCTATATAAGGGCGGAACCAATGTTGGCTGCAGTCCGTGTTCCCCGGTTCCTTCTCAGACGGACACTAACACAGCCGTTAATCCTCTCAGTCCGGTCCGGTTTGTTTTGTTTTGGTCCGGTCCTGTTCGGTCCTGTCTGGTCTCCGTGGCATGAAGAACATGTTGGCCGTGCTGTCTCACGCGCTCTGCAGGATCACTGGACGGACTGTGGTGAGAGACGATGCTAACTGTTAGCCACCATGCTAACTGTTAGCTTAGCTTAGCACGAGGCTGTTAGCATGTTAGCATGGTGGCTAACTGTGTGTGTGTAATGCACCGATGTGTGATCGATACTCGCGCCAATATCCGGTTTGATTTTTATTTTAATTTTTTTTAAATACCGCACGAGGCTGAAAATAAATTGTGTTACCTGTGACGTCACACGTGCCGCGCGTTAAAAACGTTAAAGGTCCGGTGTGAAGTTTGGTGACGTCACAGGTGGCGCGTCTGCTGATCGCAACCACGTGACCTCACCGACGTCACCAGGACAGACAGACAGACAGACAGAGACAGGGGGACACTCTCAGACAGACAGACCTGTATCTGTCTGTCTCTCTCTGTCTGTAACTTTCCTGTTTGCTGATTGGTTCATATTTAATGGGCTGTTCCACCCTGACCTCTGACCTTTGACCTCTGACCTTTGCGTGCACATCTGCGTTCCAAATAAATCAGCAATGTGACTCAGTCAACTTTATGTTGCCGACGTGACTGATAATCATCTCTGTGCCTGTTTGACCTTTAACAGAGTCAGTCAAACTCTGACAGTCACAGAATGTTTGAACTGATTTAAAACATTTTTATTCTGCGTGGAAGTGATGATGATTCTTAATGAAGTCTTTGTTTATCTTTATTTAGAAGAACATCAGTGACCTGCTGTGGTTTGTTAAACAGCATCATGTACAGTTATGATTCATCCACAGTTTATGTCAAATTAAATTATATAATGCTCAAATTAATGTTTAATTAAGCAGTGACTAAACTTCTTAACGCAGTGTTCTGAGAATATTTAATCAGGACGTCAGAACCACACGCTCGGATCTTCACAACGTGACGTGAAATTATAAATTGACCCACGTGTGAATGCAGGGTTTGGTTTCAGTTCAGACTCATCGATGTTCACGGTGCTCGCAGCAGCAGCACGTCGTTTGTTCAGCAGCTTTAATGATGAAGTCTGATCCTAAAAACAAACGTGTGACCGGCTGCAGGATCTCTGTTTGTTGCTTTGCTCTGTCCCTCCGGCTTCACGCCCTCCACACTTCATATTTATGTCTCCTCTCCCTCCTTCCTTCCTGCCTCTCCTCTCCTCAGGGAGCCCAGACAGTGTCCGAGGTAAGCCGCCTGCTCCTCCCTCTGCATGCTCAGCATCAGTCCTGTGTGTTTATTTTACATTTTCTTTACACGACGATGTTTTAATAAAAATAATCTCATCTGTGGTCGCACAGTTAAAGCTCGTATTCAACGTTTACAGTGTTTGAGTCCTGAGAGGGAGTGTTTAATGAAGTCAGAGTCTTTGTTACCAAATATTATCTGCTGTGTTCAGAATGTAGACTTCAAGTAACGTCTGTTAAAAGATCCAAGTGTCATTAAACAACATCTCAACATGCAACTTTTATTTTCTGATTTATTAAAAGTAACAAGTCGGCTTGTTGGTGCCAAAGTAAATAAATAACTGTCAGTCGACTGAATGTGTGAGGTCTGTTTTTAATCTATTTAAAAATGTCATGGAGTCATGTCATGTCTAATCCTGCGAGTGTCATTCAGATTATTTAGTTTTCATATAAAATAATCCTCATCAGAGTTCATCAGTCTGTCAAACAGTCCTAAACTCAATCATTGAATTTGTAATGATGTCAAACAGACGAGCAGCTGGCGTCTGACGATGGATTTTAAATTATCTCCTTTTTTATTTAGATTTATTCAGCGTTTATTGTGACGATAAATGTTTGAGATGACGTCAGTTCATGTTGTGATAAAATTAATCATCTGATACGTTTGTGGCATGAACTGATAAATTAAATCAGACTGAAGTTCATCACATTTAACCAAAGATCTCCGTCCACAACAACCTGAGGACGATCGAGCTCCTCCTGTGTCTGTCAGCTGCTTCTGCTGTTTCTGTTTTTTTGTTTTCCACCTGTAGACGCCTCCTCTTCATCATCATCATCATCACCATGTACAGCTGCTCTGGCCGGGCTGTGCTCTGTTCTGATTGGTTGGCTCCTGTGTTCCCCCCCCTCCCCTTCAGTTGCTGATTGACCTGTCAGAGTACGTCAGTCTAACCTCACCGGCGTCGGCGGCGTCCGTCTCGGCAAAGGCTCGGCGACAACCACCCGACCCGCCTCCAGTCAGTACTAGAGCGCCTGCTGCAGAGTTAGTTAGCGTCCACGCCGACCGGACAGACGGAGCAGTAAGAACCAGGCGGCGTCTTCCATGTCTGATCACTAACAGGGGTCACGTTGTTGTTTCCTTCTTGGTTCTGGGTCCTTCTGGTCTGAGACTAACTGAAGATCACAGCAAAGTCACAGCTGATGACTCAAACTAACATTTGCCTGTTGTGAAGCAGCCGAACCTCACGGCTGATTTATCGACTATCAGGATGCATGTCGACGACTTGTCTGGTCGTTTTTAACTCATCGTGTTAAAACAAAGTCGAGGTTTACTCACTAACTTCTGACAGACTTCACCGTCAGCAGGCGGAGCTCGATCTGTTACGAGGACGCGTTTGTGACGCTTCGAATTGAAGCCACAATAACAACGAGAAGTTAAAAGCAATAAATCAATAAAAACTAGAATAAAATGTGAATAAACTGTCAGCTAAACGTGCGTTTTTAAAGGTTCACACAGAGTTCGCAGCTCTGATCTTCTCAGAGAGGTCGCTGCAGTTTTGGAGCTCTTTCTTTTTTATGGATATATTTGGACAGCCAGGAATGAAACATCGAGGATCTCAGGCAGTGAGACGCTGACGGTTCAGATAAATAACTCAGCGAGGCCTCTCGGGGCTTTAAAGTCTTTTGTTGGTTTAAGTAAAATGAGCTCCGGCTTGAGTTGGACAACATCAGATTCTAGAGCCGGTTGATTATCGGCCAGTATGAACTCAAACTTGATTCAGTCAGAAGGCCTCTGTCTTTATTTATTAGTATGTCGGTGCACGACCGCCGACCAATCTGTGAATTTCTTCTTTAAAATCAGTCGATCACAGAAAGTCGACATAATATTGGAAATATCGCCCAGTCCTGCAAATATTTTCCTAGAATGAGTCGTCGTTTATTGCGACGACAACTCGCAGGTCTGGACTTGTGGGTAAAAAGAGGGCTTGGACTCCAGCTGTGGTTTCGAACATCGTTTACTCCTGTTGGTGAATATTTGTCCGGTGTCTTCCCGCCCTCTTATCCTCACTGAGCCTCCACCCGCTGTGACGAGGAGGGCAGCCCTCACGCCGCCTGAGTGGAAGACTTGTGTGCTTTCCTTGTTGTTACGTGTCCGTGATTGTGAGTCGTGTGTTTTTTGTATGACCAACGTTTGACGTGTTTCTTTTGTCACAGGGTGCCAGAGTCGTCGTCTCCCGCTCCTTCGCCGACTTCACCCCTCATGCGACCTTTGACATCAAGGTTGGTGGAGACAAAAATCAAAGAAGAAAAATCTTGAAACCTTTTCTGTTAAATAAACTTTAGACTTTCTGGCCAGTAGAAATGCGACGTGCACCGCCTGGAGGACGGCCCCCCGGTGCAGGCGGAGCTGACTCGGGAGGACGGCCTGAAGTATTACCGAGTCATGCAGACCGTGAGGCGCATGGAGCTCAAAGCTGATCAGCTGTACAAGCAGAAGATCATCCGAGGCTTCTGTCACCTGTACGACGGACAGGTGAGGATGCCTCACTTTGACTTTAACTTTATCTCCTGCCTGCCTGTCTTAACGCTCGTCTTCTCCTGCAGGAAGCGTGTGCAGCAGGCATAGAGGCCGCCATCAACCCCTCCGATCACCTCATCACCGCCTACCGCGCCCACGGATACACGTACACCCGCGGCGTGCCCATTAAGGAGATCCTGGCTGAGCTCACGGGTGAGAGAGATTTAAAAAACCACATGGTCGACTCTTAGATTCCTGCAGTGGCGTCACTCCTCGTCTTTGTCTCCTCCTCAGGGCGTAAAGGCGGCGTGGCCAAAGGCAAAGGAGGCTCCATGCACATGTACGCTCCACACTTCTACGGCGGTAACGGCATCGTGGGGGCGCAGGTAAACGCAAATTAACAAAATCCATTCTAAGTCGCCGTTAAACGTCACAAGTGTCGGTTCATAACTCGGCCGTGACCCGTCCAGGTTCCTCTAGGAGCCGGCATCGCCCTGGCCTGCCAGTACCAAGGCAACAACCAGGTGTGTGTCGCACTCTACGGAGACGGAGCAGCCAATCAGGGCCAGCTGTTTGAGACGTTCAACATGGCGGCCCTGTGGAAGCTGCCGTGCATCTTCATCTGCGAGAACAACCAGTACGGCATGGGGACGTCGATGGAGAGGGCTTCAGCCAGCACCGAGTACTACAAGAGAGGAGACTACGTGCCGGGAATCAGAGTGAGACACTTAGACAGTCTTTCGTCTGAGCTTTACAGCTCGTGGCGACACATTTTGGGTCTTGGGCGGTAGCTGCAGCGTGTCTGCTGGCCGTACGCTGCAGCTGGCCTGTATGGACCTAGACTACAACAGGAGGACGCTGATGTCCGTCCTGGCAGTTGCAGGTGTGAGCATCCATACAGCTGTCTGATGTTCATGTATGATACTGCACACAAACACGTTCTCCTTGGAAACATGCATCACCGTGTGCGTCACTCCCTCTGCAGCTGATTTAACGCTGCTGTTTCTCTCTCAGGTGGACGGGATGGACGTCCTGTGTGTCAGAGAGGCCACGAGGTTCGCTGCAGACCACTGCAGGTCTGGAAAGGTGAGCTGAGATCAGAGAGTTTGTTAGTTTAGAAGTCCACCTGCTGCTGTCCTGAACCGTCCTCACTCCTCTCTACTGCTTCAGGGTCCCATCGTAATGGAGCTGCAGACCTACCGTTACCATGGACACAGCATGAGTGACCCAGGTGTCAGGTGAGCAGCAGCAGTGTGACCTTTCTGCACATCGAGTCAGTCAGATATTAAACATGTCTCTGTGTTTGTGTGTGTCCTTCCCTTTTTGTTCTAACCGATGTAACTTCCTGCAGCTACCGCACCCGTGATGAGATTCAGGAAGTGCGCAGTAAGAGTGACCCCATCTCTCTGCTGAAAGACCGCATGCTCAGCAACAACATGGCGTCTGTAGAGGAGTTCAAGGTGAACACACACACACACACACACACACACACACACACACACACCTCTACAGTTCATATAAGAACCTGCAGTGTGAACAGAGTTGCACGGTGCCAGATCGTAGCAGTTCCTACTATACTAGATATTTTACACGACGGTCCTACCGTGGATTACTGGGACTACATGGCGATCTCTGCTCTCCTCTCGGCTTCTCATTGCATGTAAACAAACCAACTGCAACCGACCTCCACAGCTGCTGAATGATTGGCTGTTTGTCTGTTACTGGTGACGTCCGGGGATATGATAGGCTGTTTCCACACACGGTCTGTTAGATGATTGGCTGTTCAAACTCCATGAAGACAGCTCCGCTTCAGAACAAAACAACAAGCTAAAGTTCTGTCTCGCCCAGACACAAACACGGGACAACATACTCACCGTGGCAGAAGCACCGGGCCCGAGCGGCGAGTCTGCCGCCACATCGTCGTCAGTGGCAACAGTAATTTAGCTTAAAAAATAAACTTTCAGTCTAATTCTTACTCCAGCAGTATTATGTTTATCATCCACCAAACAACATTAGTAATTAATAAGTGTTTATAACTTGTACAAATACATACAGTTCATAAAAATACAAATTCAAAAAAGGCAGCAGTATCGCGATAATACCCGGAACCGCGATACTTAGTCTGGTATAGTATCGCGATACTTAGTCTGGTATAGTATCGCGATACTTAGTCTGGTATAGTGTCAAGTCCAGGTCAGAGGTTGCAGAGTTTATTGAAGCGTGGCGGCGTGCTGATGTACTTAGACACCTGCAAACAAACAAGATGAAGTCTGTAGGGAAGAAAACAAAGGAAGGTCCAGACCAGGAGGTGCTAAAGCCAGTCTTCACTGTGCTACATGTGTGTCGTCTTCATCGATGGTCCGCTGAGTCTTGATACGAGTTAAACCTTTCCGACGTGCGGTGGACTTGATGTTCAATCTGCAGCTTTATCCTCAGATTTCAGCTTGTGACTTCTTTCACATTAATGTTCACAAACATTTTAGTTTGAGCGTCGCTGCGCCTGAATTTCTTGAAGATCTGAGTGGTCTTGTTCTTTGTAGACGTAGTTCTCACGTAGTCCTCACGTAGTCCTCAACGACGAGTTACCTCGTCGTTGAGGATTTGCAGTTCACGTGAGAACTACCTGATTCAGGATGATATAATCTGAGATTAACCTTTCTGTCCTGACAGGAAATCGACGTAGCGATCCGTAAGGAGGTGGAGGAGGCGGCTCAGTTCGCCACGTCCGATCCAGAGCCGCCGCTGGAGGAGCTCTGCAACCACATCTTCCACAACAGCCCGCCGCTGGAGGTCCGCGGGACGCACCCGTGGTCCACGCTGAAGTCCGTCAGCTAAGACCTCCATCAGAAGAAGAGTCCTCCAGCTGCACCCAAAAACCTTCAGCATTCCGCACCTTAACGGGACTCAGTGCTTATTTATAGTTTATATAGATTATATATATTCTTTGTAAACTGCAGAACATACGCACAAAACGCAGCACTTTCACTTTTTATTTTCCGCTTTTAAACATGAATAATGTCCGCCTCTCTTAAAGCTCTCGCCTGTTTGACTTTAAGCAGTTTTAGAGACGTCAGGATGTTGAGTTAAGGCAGCGGTGGAAACGTTTACTGAAGTACTTCAGTACGATTTTAGAGTTACTTTATTTATGTTACGTTATACTCGACTACATTTCAGAGGAAAGTTTGAAACGCACAAAATATTAGATTTAGTTTGAAGCTATGCAGCAGAATCTAAAGTATTTATCATGAGCTCCACCTTTACCAGCATTAAAGTGATTCATTAATGATTAGACTCCTATAATAATATATCATGAGACGGGCCGTACTTTGACTTGAAGTAGTCATACTGTTACTGGAGTAGCTCCTCCACCTCTGCTCTGAAGGTACACACTGTGTGTACTTCACCCTGTGAGGAATATGTGGATGAATAATAAAGAAATCAACAAACAGTTAATTGAATCTCTAAATATTTAACATTCAGAAAAGGTTTTGGCTCGTTCCAACACTTACCAGCCACGCTGGAGCACGTGAACTTCCCACATCTCTACCTACGCGAGGATGTTAAACTAGTAAGTTTGAAAGAAGTTAGAAGATGCTTAAAATCTAACTAGTGTCTGTTAAATGTCACACATGGTGAAAATCTGTGAGGAGTAACTGATTCTCTCCGTCATGTCGTACCGCTCTGTTCTCCACAGCAAAGTTTACTGTTACTGAACCTGAACTTGTACAAATGTGAAGCTTTACTTGACTATTTATGTGTCTGTCTGTGTGCTGAGACTGTTAAATAAATAAATACAGAAAGGTGTGTAAATAAATGACCGTGTGTGCTTCTGTTGACTGAAAACAGAAAAACTTCTTTTACTCACATGAAACAACAAACATGAAATGAGTCGGGTGGAACAGCATCACTTAACGTTTATATAACATCAGATTCTTGAAGTTCTCCGGAGAACCTTTTTTATCCTTTAAGGTTCTTTTAGGAAGTCGACTGCAGAACTTTTGAAGAACCTTTTCTATGTTTAATAATTTTTTCTCCTTTTAAAGGTTCTCTAGAGAACCGGTTCAAGTTCTTGAAGTCACTCTTTGAACACTGTGACCTGGTTTTGATAAAAACAGTTTGAACACCTGACTAATGAATGTTTAATGCAGAACCTGAATAGACGGTTCCCCATGAAGAACCGCTTCAGGTTCTAACTTAAAGTTCACACTGTTGTCTTCTATACTCCCTCCATCACTGACCACTAGATGACACCACCGGGCTGTGAAGTCGGCGTCTGTTTACTGATGTCATGGCGACCAAACATCACAGCTGAACAGAGGAAGGAAGTGTTGCTCTGATAAGGATCACAGCAGAAGTACAACAAGTCCATGTACAGACTTCACTGTCGCTACAGTGAATCGGAAACTGATGTTTTAGACACGAAATCAAAGTAACTAGTAACTAAAGCTGAGATAAATGTAGAAGCTCAAGTACAAGTACCTCAAATATGTGCAGCACTTGAGTAAATGTACTTAGTTACACCCATAACAAAGATTAGACCACGTCATGCGTCACTGAGGTGGAAGAAGTACTCAGTTCCTTTAAATACCACCGTCTAAAATGTACTGCAGTACTCCAAGTAAAAGATTTCAAAATGAAGTAAAAGTACACAAGTAGTGAGAAGTACTCCTCTCAAAGTGTTTTTAAGTGTTTAGTGAATTTTGTGTGGACTCCTCTCAAAGTGTTTTTAAGTGTTTAGTGAATTTTGTGTGGAAAAGATGCAGCAGCAGCTACTGTGTAATCTACAGAGACGTTAAACTAAACCTGCACAGACAGAAAACTAAATCAAAAGTACATATATATATATATATATGATATAGATAATATATATATATAGATATAATATATATTATATATATAAATATATTATATCTATATAACGGTACTGAGGTAGTGCAAAGTAATGTGACTGAATTATTGGACTAGTTGGTTGGTATTAGGTCCAGTGTCGTTTTGGCTCAGTTGCGTGTTCATTGCAGTCTCTTCACCCTCGCCCGTGGAGAAACAAACACTTTATGATGTCTGTATTTAGTTTGTCTGTAGAAACACGGTGTTTTCCACCCTGCGACTTCCACTGAAGACGACCCGCTCCCACCGTGCATATAAAAGAAATATAAATAAATAAATAAATATTCTCATTTTGAATTGTTTAGTTAGTTATGAATGAAAATAGAGGCCCTGAATCTGACACACTGCAGCTTTAAAGCTGCTGACAGACTGCTGGCTCCACACACAGTCTGTCCTACCTGTGAGCATCAGTCTGAACAACTGCTCCTCAAGATATCACACACTGCAAGTCCAGTCCAGCAGATACTGAACTGGTTTGTGCAAAACATCAGTGAAATCTGCCACACATGCATTCTGCACTTTAACAATCAGTGTGTTCTCTGTACAAAGACTAAACTCTTTAGGTTTTAGATTGACTTATTGCATAGTTTCATAGTGTTAAAGTTTTGTTTTCTTGCTGTCACTTACCGTTTGGGAGCTGCTGTAACAAAAACTATTTCCCTTCAGGGATTAATAAAGTGACTCTGATTGTGTTGGAGGACGATGAGACTATAAAGGTAAATAAATAGATTTATATAATTAAATCAGAGTGCAGAAAATGAATGGCAGTGACAGTGAGGAGCAGACCTGTGCTGCAAAGTGTCAGGAGAATGTAGAAGGTGTCTCCTCCACTGCTCTGTGTGTATGCCCTAATTAATTAATTAATTAATTGGACTAGTTAATTAATTAATTAATTAAGCACATTCCTGCTGATTATCTGTGGATTAGTCACCGCTCGGTCTCCATGGATGAATATAATCATCACACACACACACACACACACACACACACACACACACACTCTCGTTGTTACCTTCGGATTCCGCCTCCTGGCGCGTGACGCAGGAGTGACGCAGCGGTCTGACGGACAGGTAAGCCGACACCGGGCGCCATATTGGGCAACAACGGAAGTGAGAGAGAGAAACAGATGAGAGATAACTGTGTGTGTGTGTGTGTGTGTGTGTGTGTGTGTGTGTGTGTTTCCTCCTCCTCCTCATGTTTGTCTCTCTCCGGAGGAAGGGGCGGTCTCTGCGCCGCAGCCAGATCCGGAATTAGAAGGTGTTCGCTCGGCTGTGCTCGGCTGTGTGGGTCGCTGAGCTCCGCAGAGGTTCGGTTCGGTTCGGTTCGGTTCTGATAACCGACACGAAGATAAAGAAGAGAGGAGAGGAGAGAGGAGCCAGCGGAACTGTAGGAACAAATAAAGAGAAACTAAAGGAAGGAGCCGGCGGGACCGAGAAGTGTCGACCGAGGGGAGGGACGACAAGCCGGGGCAGAAAAGAGGAATAAAAAAAGAAGAAGAGACAAAAGTACCGGAGAGGACGGACAAGATGCCCCTGGCCCAGCTGGCGGATCCCTGGCAGAAGATGCCGCTGGGGGGCCCGCATGGAGAGGTGAGACACTCCCGCACAGACACGCACACTTCAGCTTTGACAGTTCATGCACTTCCATGTGGAACGTGAACGCACCATTCGGGACAGGTATTTTAACACAACACACCCCAAAAAATCTTTAAAACTAATTAAAAAAACACAAAATATTAAATATAGAAGCATTAAATTAGACAAAAAAACATAAAACTAATTAAAAAACACAAAATATTAAATATAGAAGCATTAAATTAGACAAAAATCCTTAAAACTAATAAAAAAAACACAAAATATTAAATATAGAAGCATTAAATTAGACAAAAAATCCTTAGAACTAATTAAAAAAACAGAAAATATTAAATATTGAAGCATTAAATTAGACAAAAATCCTCTTTGCTGATGTCAAAGTGTAAAAAATGCTCTAAAAATATGACGACAAAGCAGCTTAAAATGATTACAGACTCTTACTAACGTGCTATAATCCCCCTTTGTTGCATGCTGTGAGTGTTAAAGTGCTGTTCGAGGACACACAGAGTCTGAGGTGATGCAAAAGATGATGCACCTTTCAGTTAAAGATACATTTCAAACCTTGCAGGGACGTAAACACTGTTAGACACAAACACACACACACACACACATGATGCAACGCTCTGTAGTTTCCGTACGGCTGAGTGTCATAATGTGCCACAGTCCAAAACATATCCACTTTAGATTAGAGACTGTGTTTGAGATTAAAGATTACACTGAAAACGTTCATTTACACAATAAATGGGAATTAGTGTCGTTGCTGTGTGTGTGTGTGTGTGTGTGTGTGTGTGACGCCAAAGTGAGTGTGTTAAAGTGATTGTTGGTGCAGCCACGTGTGAAACATTTAGATTTTTTTGGGAGGATTCCAGATGCAAACGGGCAAAACCAAAGTGTGGGATCAGAAAAATGAAACAAAACCAGCTCACACACACTCTGTGTGTGTGTGTGTGTGTGTGTGTGTGTGTGTGTGTGTGTGTGTGTGTGTGTTTTCCTCGTCCTTCCTTCCTACAAACTTTTTGAATCTTGATAAAGAGCAGGAGGAGGCGGCGCCTCCACGACCGCATGATTCAGGAAGAAGTTGCGTCTTTCTCTGCCTCTGTGTGTGTGTGTGTGTGTGTGTGTGTGTGTGTGTGTGTCCACTTCCTGTATGAGGTGTCACAAGGGCTGCATGGAGAAATGGCTGTGTGTGTGTGTGTGTGTGTGTGTGTGTGTGTGTGTGTGTGTGTGTGTGTGTGTGTGTCACTCTGTAGGCAGATCGTGAACAATCAAACCTGATTCACGATCGGCTCAAACACAAAAATGCACTGAGTCACAGCCAGCGTGTCTTTTTTCTTCTTCTCGACAACAAGCTCGTACCTGCTCGCTGTTTCTCCCCACGCCGCCTCGCTCCACCTCACCTTCAACCGCGATAAGAAGAGGGTGGCGGCTGGCGCCGACCTTTGACCTTTGTTCGTCACACCCTCTGTGACGCCTGTCGTACCAGCTCGTTTTTTTTTTTTTTTTCTAGGCCACCACACATGAAAAAACACACACACACACACAAAGGAGTGAGCGCTGAAGCAGTCGTGGAATGAAGGAGAAGAAGGAGAGATGCTTGCCCTCAAGACAAAAATCATTCAACACACAAAGAGTAGATGCAGCGGCTGCACTCGTCTGTTGAAAATGCAGAAACAACAAAGATGAGCGTGAAGCTGAAACGTTTCAGAGAACACGGATGTTCAGTGTGAGAAAATATTAGAAAATGTCTCGATGACGCTTAAATCGGAGAACTGAAACTCAAATATTCAGTTTAATATCAAATCTACTGCACCATTATTGTGCATACTTCTTCTTCTTGCACGTCTACGTCTTCTTCTTGCTCGTCTTGTAACTTAATCTAGTCATGCACGATCAACACCAACCTGACAAGCAGGGCTGGAAAAATGTAGTCCTACCAGAGTCCAGCTGAAGTATCATTTTTCAGTACTCAAGTAGCAATACAAGTTTCTGGAATAGTAGCAGATCTTATTAATACATTGTGGTGTAAAGTAAAGACCTGAGCTGTGTTAGTTCACAAGTTGGCGAGGATACTGTTAGAGTTGGAGTTCACAGAGGCAGTTTGTTTCGACCTAGTTCGGGTTGTTCGGGTTGTACGTGGTGTGTTACCCACAGTAGATGGCGGTCGGCATGCCCCATGAAGAAGCAGCTCTACCTTCCTGTCAGACGGCTCCTTTCCACCGGGAAACTGAAGCTTGTCTATCGATCGACGCTCCCTTCAAAGCCTCCAGACTTCATTGACAGAAATGTAATTTTACCTCACGGATCATGGCAGTTTCTGGTGCCACCGCTGCCTCCATTGGTCGGTTTGTTTGACGTGTGACAAGGTTAGTCGACCCGCGTTGTGTGAGGTGAAATAAGGTTTTTTTTGTTAATAGAGTTTGGAGACGTTGGAGATGGATTGAGTTTCCTGTCAGGAAGGGTTGGAAATCTTCTAAATATAGTGTACACTTAGACTGATATTGATCTTCTTGGGTTTGCCTACCTCCAAATTCCACCCAGCACGGAGTCGACGGGACGTTAGGGCACACAAACAGCCAAAAGGAAAACCACTGAACATATTTAGAAGCACAAACCAAATCTGAGAAAGTTAACGAGAAAGTCTGGTGGGCAACACGCTTCCCAAATGCTGCTGGTGGGGTTTGAAGTCGCGTGGAGAACCGACCAAAACAACCGATCTCCGCTGACGGAGACGTGCCCAGTGGCCCTGTTTTCTACTTTTACTGGTCCAAACTGGGAGTGGACCGCCATCTGCTGTCCGTAGCTGTAGGTAACAAAGTGTTACTTCTAACTTAAAACAGGTTTTTACGTTCGCTGCCTGCAAACATGAACCGATAATCGCTCATTTGGGTTCAAGGTCGGTTCAAAGTCCTCCTCTTATTGTGGGAACAGCTTCCAAAACTTCGAGCACGATCACTCCCCAAATCCAAATAAGACAAAGAATGGTTAAAGTCAGCGTTTCTTATATTCCTGTGGACGTATGGAAGAGTTCCCAGGGTTTGCGGTGGATATTGGGCGACACGGTGTCTTCAGAGAGAGCCCGCATGGTTCATATCCCCGGATCAGCTTCCATCTTCCTTATCGTAATCCTTCAGTCTTCCTCTGTGCCACCCATCACCTCCTCTCTCTCATCTGTCTTCCACCCCGCTGTGCAGATTTCAGGCTTATCCTCCCGCCGCTGCACTTACCGGCAAAGTAAATAATCACCATAATCACTTTTATTGTTGTTATTGTTGTAGTATCGGTGCTATCAGTGTCTGAATCACAGCTGCTGTTCCAGCAGGGGAGCAGACCGGCTGCTAATCTGCTTTACGTAATGCAAATTTAGATCTGTTGTTTCTGGGTTTTGGGTTTTTTTTGCTTTTGGGCGAGTGGGTGACGTAGAAGCGGGCAGAGTTCAGTGTCGCTGCTGATGAAGCTCCCACTCTGGTTGGATTCCTCCGTCACTGGGAGCCGAGGCGAGGTTTTCAAAATACAAAAACTGTGACAGCGTCACGGACGAACGTCACCCTCAGCTGTTTTAAAGCCAAAAAATATGCCGGCATGTTGGATGTACTGCTTCTTCCGTAGATCATTGGCAGACCTGAGTTGGGCTGAAACAAGCCATCTGTAACGACACCCACCTGTCAATCAAAGCGTCCACGCTCTTAATCCTGCATAACTTTAAGCCTTAATATAATGTGAACAGGTGAGTTGTATATAAATTCACCCTCAGTACAGTTGTCATGAACGGGGAAATTAGCTACAGAGACCAAAACTGTTTTTTGTACCAGGCTGTAAACATGTTTATTTCTGCTGTGAAGTTGGACATGGGGACTTATGGAGACTGACTCACTTCTGGAGCCAGCCTCAGGTGGACGTTAGAGGAACTGCACCTAATTGCACTATTAAATATAATATGTTAGTCGTGCATGACCTGTACGGTAAGTACCTGCAGTGACGCTGGAGGTGTTTTCAGTCATGAGTCATGACGGCAGGTGAACGTGTTTCGACCTGAAGCGGTGACGTTGCAGCCGCCTGGCAGGATTACACAGGCAGCAAAAGGGCTAATTACTGTGTCACCACTGTGCTTCAGGTGTGTGTGTGTGTGTTAACTCGATCTCTGTTTGTGTGTGTGTGATTACAGGATGCTCATCATGATCCCGAGGACTCGGTGGGCGAGGACGACTCCATGCCTGTCTGCAACGTAAGTCCGCCTCCCGCTCACGTCGGCTCCAGATTGTGTTTGGCTGGTTTCCGTTAGTCCTGCCTGACATTCAGCGGCTTCAGATGTAAACACGGCGAGCGGCGGCTCTGTTTGTACTGACAACAGCACGACACTCTGAAGTCAGCGATGGCAGCTGTCTGTGTGTGTGTGTGTGTGTGTGTGTGTGTGTGTTTGTCAGCTACAATCAAACAGTCATGAGTCTGACTGGCTGCTATTGACGAGTAAACATCCCTTCCGGTCTTTTTGTTCATTCACATGTGTGGCGACCTTGTGTTGTGTTCACACAAAGCTCAGTCTTTCCACTGTTTGAGAAAACTGACGCCTACACCTGCAGGATAATTGCTGGTATAAAAGCGAAGCACAGCGTGGCTCACTATTAAAGTAGTGAGTCATCTTAATGCCCTCCCTCGGATCCTGCGCCGCGTTCGATACCATCATTTATTCTATACCATATCTTGTTGATTTACTCTTCAGGTAAACCCTCGTTCCTCCTCCTGAGTCCCGGTTTCAAACTTTATTTTGATATGGAAACAGTTTTGCAGTGGCTGCTCATGAAGCTCTCACATATTTCTTGTTTTCCTCTGGTTGTGTTACTGCTGAACATGGTCAGACGCTTTGTTTTCATGCTATCTTATCTCCGTATCTTTGGTGCAGCGTCTTTTTCCGTCAGACAGGGTCGAGCGCTGCAGGGTTATCTGTTTGTGCTGAACGTAACCGCTTTGAAACAATCAGGAAATGACTTATTTTGCAGGCTTTATCGAGGCTGCGCTCGCTTACTCTCATTCACCGTCCATGTCGCTCAACCACATCGAACATCTCTTCAAAACTAAATGTTGTGCATGCAAAATAAATAAATAATAAATCACAGTTTTGCAGCTGTGTGATCTGCTGTTGGCTTTAAATGTTTATTCTGATTATTTCGTGGATGATTTGGGGAAAAGTTTGAAGGCTGCAATCGATGAATATTTTTCATTTCGAACAAAAATTGAACAAAAAGATTGCGAGTCTCTGCCAAGTCCAAAAAATATTCAGTTTACACTGAGAGAAGACACTTTTGGGAAGCAGACAGGATCGTGTGCAGGGTTGTGCAGCGGCGTGTCTATTTGTGTTGAACTCAGCCGCTGTGAAACAATCAAGAAAACAACGAGCCGCCGCTCACTCAGATGAACTGAACCCTGCGTCAGTATGAAACGGTTCAGTCTGCCGAGTGACTGAAAGAAGAAAACCAGAGCAAGAGACACAACTTGAATCCAACATGAGACTCCGACGTGACAGTTTTTATGTTGTATACTAACTGTCATAACTTACCGTGCCATCGAGAACCTATGAGAACCCGTGTTTGTAGTTGATTCTGTGTTTTGAGCATACAGCGGATCCCGCTCAGAGATACGGTATAAGTACAGAGCTGGGCCTTAAGTCTACCCGACATCTCTCTGTGGTGTTCAGATAAAAAAGAAGCTCTCAGTCAGAGGTGAACAGACGATGACTCAGCGTGTGGTCTGATAATCTCATATCTCTGACAGAAGTCTGAACCAAATTACATTTTTTTGACGTGAAGCGGTGGATTTGTCACCACCTGCTTATCAAACCAGAACTCGAGGACGTGGTTTTTGATGAAGCATGAAGCTGCCTTACGTAAACAGCCGATCTCAGTTTATGAGAAAGTAACTGAAGCAGCTGTCGTTTAGTTTGATGCCGTGGCTGAAAGATTAATCGAAATTTGTTTGACATTTGAATATTATTGGTGACATTTGCATCACACAGACTCGTCTAGACCAGCAGCTTGTTTCTTGTTAATAATGTACCTCACCTGAACAGATACGGTGTGGAGTTACTGAAGTAAATGAGGTGCTTTCCAGTCTGTCGTCATCTCCTTTCCACCAACACCACCGTGGTTCCCAACCTGACGGGGGTGGAAGGGCTTCCCACAAGGTCAAATCATGATCTCATTACTCAGGGGAAAAACATTTCTGCTACACGAGTTATGTTTATTTTAAGCCACGTGCTTCGGCCCAGACTGGATTTCGATGGACGTTCATCATCCTCAGAGGATGACCCCCGCAGACAGCTTTGATGATTCCCTATGGAGCCGCCATGAGGTTGAGTTTGACGTCCAACTCTTGAAGGTCCAGTGTGTACCCTCAAAGCTGCACACTGTTCTTATGTAGAGATGTATAGATGTATTGCACATTCCTCACGAGGTTGAAAACTGCCCCGTTCTTAGTACTTCAGTGTGAAGTGATGGTGGATGGGTGGACGGGTGGACGGGGGCATTTCCATGGTGGCTCTGGGGCAAAAAACGTTTTGGGGCCTGGTCCTGAAGGTCCTGATGCTCCTGTAGTGTCTTCTATAGTTCTAATAACTTTGCTGATCTCGTAACTTTTTTACTGGTTGTTTTGGTTCATAGTCCTGCATGATGAGTGCTAATTGAAACTGAGATTGTGACCATGGTAAACATTGAACATCGCCATGCTGCACTGTAAAAAACTGCCAAACCATGACGGTAGAAGACCGTAAAATATGCCATGAAGTATGTACTGTGTTTTATTGTATACAGTAAAACACAGTCATACTTTAAGGCCTTTATTTATACACCATTTTAAAGGGAATCATACAGAATAAAGAAGTATTTTATATTAGAGACTGAAACACTAATATTTAAAGGGACTACAGACATTTTAAAATGTGGAATAAAACGCCAACCTTGAAATAAACAGTCCTACATCTATTCACCGTGATATTAAATATAAAATTAGACCAAGTTTTATCGTATTTATTACAGCAACACACACAGCTGCCAGTTTTTTGACGGTGTAGTGTTTTTATGGCGAGCTCGTTAGCAGTTCAGCTCAAAGCACGACTGTGAACTGTGTTTATGATGATTTATTTATGAATTCTGCACGTTTTTATTCAGGCGAAGCAAGCTGAGGTTTGAGCAGAGGTCGCTTTAGATTAAAGCAGCATCATAATCCACATTTCACGCAGCAGATGATTTCGGCCTCCTGTTGTTTCCTCTGTGACATCAGCTGCTCAGTGTTCGTTCTTCATCCTTCCACCTCATCAGCCTCTGTTTTCCCACCTCGTTTATCACTTTCTAAAGAAACCTCAGACACACGACGAGTTCATGCGCGTGAGATTAAAGGGACAGTGGCATCATGTCTTGATGTAGATGTAAAAGGTTTATTATATGTCCCTGAAAACACAGTTATGTGTTATACTCACTAAAAGATAAGAGATCTGTCACAGTGACGGACAGCTGTCAGATTTTTCACTCATTGTTAAAAAGATTCAATCGATGACGGAGTGTGATGGGTCGACGTCGGCCCTGCTGAGGAGGAAGCATCACACAGGCCTCGAACAAAGACACGACTGCACTGAAAGGCTTTCCGAGCCGCGGCGTGTTCGGGAATCACTCGTCCAGTTATCTGTCGATACACCGACGTCTCCGTTTGAATCAAACAGAATTCAACTTCGATCTCACTTAGATGGTCTTTCTAGTTGCAAACTGTGTGTGTGTGTGTGTGTGTGTGTGTGTTGTCGGCGGCAGGCGGGCAGGGCAGCTGCACGCATCGATTTTTAAATGCAGAGGAGATGGCTTATGGATCTACTGTCTGAGAAGAGCTGAGCACTCATTACCTCACTCTCCAGAGTCTGCAGCACACACACTCACACACACATATGCATACACACACACACACACACACACACACACACACACACCAAGCTCCAAGGCAAGAAGCTCGAGGTGAAAACGGAACAAACGTCACGTCATGTGTGAGGATGAATATATTAAAAAAAGCTGTTAATGAGTGAGTTAGACTATATTCCACTGTGAGTGTGAAACGTGTGTGTGTGTGTGTGCGTGTGTGTTGTCTCAGGTTAAATTTGGGTAACGAGGCGGTTTCTTTGCGCTCTGTGTGCCTCGGGTGTTAAAACTGAATGCATTCAATCATCTAGAAGTCCATCGTCAATAAAAAAAACGCTTCGATAATTAAATAATTGTTTTAATTAATTAGATTCTGTCACGTTTGATGCTAAAATCACAAACACGCGTTCGTTCCAGCCGCTCACACGTGAAGATTTGATGCTTTTCTTTGTCATACGCGATAATAAACTGAATATTTTTGAGTTTTTGGAAGTTATAGCAGACGTTTATCACTGAAAACAAAGTCCAGATTAATCTACAATGAAAATAATTAGTAAATAATTAGCCTTACAGTAAACCCAGCCCTGTTTTAAATCTAACCTTCACCTCAGAACCAGGTCTAAATCCTCACGGCTCATTAAAGAAGTTCTTCTCACAAAGCTAGAGTTACAACAACACACACACACACACACACACACACACACAGACACACACACACCGACATCATCACAGTCACATTTGAGCCTGATGCTCATTGTTGAGTCGATAACACACTCACACACATAATTATCACCACGATTGCGAGTTGGTTTGACGGCAACACACTCCCTTCACATTCTGACTGCACTGCTCATTGTTGAGTCACACACACACACACACACACACACACACACACACACACACTGATGCCCCCCAGCGAGGCAGAAAATGTTTTCCAGACAGCGTTACGAACATCGCTGCTCTCTGAGGGACCAACCAACATCTGCAGCCGTGTGTGTGTGTGTGTGTGTGTGTGTGTGTGTGTGTGTGTGTGTGTGTGTGTGTGTTTTGGATAGACAGTATCATGTTTGGGCCCAGGATGAGGTCACTCATTCACTGTGGGAGAGACAGACGCTGACCACCGACTCTTAACCCCTGACACACTCGAACACGTACATCAGGTTTCGAGTTACATCTGAATATTTGTCTCTACATTTGACTTCGAGTTGTTTTTATGTTCGACACTCGAACACGAGAGCCGATCGCCTGATGCAGTCAGAGAAACTATGACGACACAAACCGACTCTCAAACCTCCTCAAACGTGTGGAACTAAATGTTGCAGATACAAAATGAATCACAAGTTTGCAGCTGCATGATCTGCTCCTTTTAAAGTTTACCCCTAAAACACACTGCATGCGGGATACGTTTCAGTTTTAGTCAATGTGTCGGCTCACACAGTCTCCGGCAGCCCTCCGCAACACAGACGCAGAGCTTCTACTTTTCCCGGACGCATAAATCTGCACAGAGCAGACTGTGCGGGGAAGGAAATCAGCTACAAAATTCAAAATAAAACCCCGGTTGATTTTCAAAATAAATCACTCTGTGTTCACCGCGGATCGAGTTTCATTTCAAGAACACGTCATAATGGGCGGGGCCGACCTGAAGTCAACAGGTGAGGGTGTAATCATTGATGACACCTCACGTCCTTTTTATAAGGACACCAGAAAAAGGATGCGGCGTGGAATGTCATCGCAGGAGTCAAAGAGAC